>NW_019417102.1:366044-410545 GCF_000390285.2 Anoplophora glabripennis
CATATGTTTTTAACTCATACAGAGTATACAACAGTTTAATACATTTATTATTATAAAACTTATAACCAGTACTAGATGTTCTAATAACGATATGGAACACTTTAATAACAGTTATTGCTATTATTTCGTAAAGGGTATAAAAAACGTTGTATACTAGTTATACAATAATTTAATAAAGAATAAGGTTTATAGTCACTATACAACTGTGCTAGCAGTACGCGTTTTATATCCAATATTCACCTGTTTAACTGTCACATATAGTATACAATGGTCTTATAATGGCATATAGAATTCTAATAAAGAATAAAACGCATTTCTTTCAGTGTGGATTTTCGATCCCCTCACGTTTCACCCTCATTACTAGTCCAAGAACTAGCGATGAGCCACTCCCCATAATTTCGACCGCGAAGTATAATGGCATCGTGTTCAGCGTTCAAAATACTAGGAAAATGATATATTTGGACTGCAAGTTCAATGTATCGAATTTCTTCGGAGATGATATGTGGGTCTCTTGGGTTTGGACTTTTTTTTTGAATGCCTGTGTAACTGGAATTTTTCATTTATTCTAGATTACGCCGAAATATTACTTTATTATTTACGTGGAATCAGTGACATATTAGGAGACTGGTGTCCCTACAACAATTTTACTAATATTAACCAATTATATGGTTGTTGTTGCTGATTTTGACGAATTAACCAAACTTATCTGCGACATACACAGATGAAAAAAACATTTTCTGCAGTTTACGGTTAACAAGTGATTTCCATAGTTTCAACAACTTTTTCTCGGATCATACTAAACCTTACTAACGTTACCATTGCGCATCTGAAACTCGTGGACCTGAATTTAGTCAAGCTGTCAAATATGTACCGGTTTCAGTGTATCTACCTAATTAATATTGGTTTAAATTATCTAAAAATGAGATGAAAAGAAATCGCCATAGACAATGTAACTGTACTAAGCATAAAGATACACACGAGCAAACAATTGAACTTCCATGTTACAGAATTCGATCTCACTTCTGATATATGTAAGTGTCTGGTATTTCGAGCCGGATCCAGATCTGCAAAATATTTTATATAGCCGTGATTCATTTAATATTCATTCATTTTAATTCCTGCAAGGGGGTTGTCCCACGTCAATAAAATTTAATGTTCATTTGATATTCCCAAGTCGACTGAAATGCGATCATTCCCGTTTTACTACCGATAAAAGCAACTCACCGGTTATTCAATGCCGCGGTAAAGGCAGCGGGTACAATTCAAGCGATGGCGATCTCCGCCACTTCCGAAATCACTGCGTACCGGCGATGACGGCAATCAAGGCGACGCACTTTTATTGAGAGGTGTTTAACCGTCTCTGGTTTACGACGTCGTAACCGAAATTTGGGCGAGACCCTCCTTAAATTAAAGTAAAACCCCCGGTGGCGCTTTCGAGACAACATCTTGAATTATTTGAGCAGAAAATTTCTTGATGGATTTAATAAAATCCACAGCCTGTCATCCAATGTGATGTATGTGAATTCATTTGTCAAGTACTATCAATTCAGGAACTATTAAAACATAAAAAAAGAAGAATATGTTTTCCNCGAAGAAAATTTCGAAAAATTTTTTTTTGTGATATTCATTAACGGAAATTTTTTATTTGCAAGCTCCAAAAATTAGAAACTTCAAACTACAAATTGCTTTTTTTTTACTCCAATACGACCATTTTTGTCAAAGATACAGCCATTTGAAAAATCGCCGAAAATTTAGATTTTTTTTATCCTTTAATTTTTTCCACTAGTTTATTTAGGGCGCTAAGTACATCAATGGTATTTTTGACCATCTGCTAGCTAGAGATCGTTAGCTTTCCAAATGATATTTGATGACAACTTTTTTTAATGTCTACAGAGGATGGACGACGTTACTTATCATATGGGCTGATTCATAACATCGCTGAAAATTTATGAAGTACTTAACCGCTGAACCGTAATGAACCTAATTATCAACAACAGAGAGCAACAGCGCAATGTGTTGTCGTTCTTTCGAACTTTCTATAAATTCTATCAGTGTGACCATCTGAGAGAGGAGTTAAAAAACTGCTCCTTAAAAAACATAATCTTAAGGAGAACTAAGCCAGTGACTGCGTAGACTATGCAACGAGGTGAATCTTAAACGGCAGCAGAGAAAGTCTTTGAAATCATGTTTTATAGTGTATATTCTACATTATAATGTACTTTCATTTTATGTAAAAAGGTCAACCAGCTTCCACCCTTCAATATACAAAGTGTTCGGAAACGAGAGACGTATATTAAGGGTAAGGATCTTGGATGAAACTAAACCGACTTTGATCCAAATTACTTTGCTTCCATAAAAAGTTATGTTTGTATGTACATATTAGTTAAAATGAACTAAAATTCTTTCTCTGGAGGGCGATAACTTTTTAAGGAGGCAAAATTATACTGAGGTAAATTGATCTAAAAAATAAAATTACCTATTTGATTTAGGAACAGTCAATTACATTTTTTCCAGTCGTGCTCTTTTAGTGATTTCAACAAAAGTAGGTACGTTTTTATTGTAAAAATATATTTTATAATTTGTGATATACACTGTAAAGTACCTAACTTCAATAGCTGTATCCTGTCATATGGATAAATCGGAGCGACCTGTAGCAGATAGTCAAAAACTATCGATACTGTATTATTTAGTACCTACTCTCAAAAACAAATTTCATTGCATACCAGTTACCTTAGTACAATTTCGTTTCCTTATAATGTTACGGTCCTTCTTATATGAAATAACGAAACACTTCACTTTGTATAGATGTAAAATTATAATTGACCTAAATCGATTTCCATTCAAGAAAGCTACACTTGAAGTATGGTCGAGTCGTTTCCGGCACACTATACATTAAGGAAAAAAGCTGGTAGAATTTAAGACAATCAATATCGTTTTTCTCAAAAACTATACGTTTTCAGTTAATTTCAGAAGAATAATTCATATGAAATTTTACATTAAACCTAACCTGACACAGTTGTCGCAATAAAATGTCATGCTGACACATATCACTCAAAAACTTACATGTACCATATTTCAATAAAATGTTTTATTTTTTGGAAAAGATATGACAAAAATTTTATTTCAATATATCATTTTTGTGTTCTGTATCTCAAAAACAAAAGATAATAAAATCACGATCCAAAAGAAAAATTATTTTTCGCCCCAGTCGTTTCCGGTGCACCTTATACAATACCTTATCAAATGGGATACAAGTTTCAGTTGTATAGGAAGAGACGTAACTGCACTTACGTTTGTATGCGAGAATATTTTCCCAGATGTTGATACATACGCCGCCAGCAAATATAAGGATTTCAGTGAAACCATACGGAATACGTTAGGCCACTTCCTGGTATAAAAGTTGAAGGAAAGTTATTTATGGCATATTCAATTATTTTTATCAGTTATATCTTTACCTGTCATAGTGGACAATGTATTTCAGAAAATTGAGGTTAAATAAAGTTTTAAATTTATCACAACATAATACATTTTGAAATTTGATATTTTCTAATTTAAACAAAAATACTAATTAACTAAAATAAGCTAAGATATATGAGATTCTCAAAAACATTCAAACTTTAAAATTACAATTTAAATTGATTTGTGTATTGACACAGTTATCCGGATTTCTTTTTAGTTCTCTCAAAATTACTAAATCTTCTAATAAATTATTTGTTAAAATTGTTAAAAGAATTATTACATTTTCGATACAATACATGTGTATGTTATTAATAAAATTCGATTTTCTCAAAAACGGTACAATATATCGACTTATACCTTTCTTTAAGCAAAGATGTATAAATTTAAGTCTGCTCCAGTATAATCCACGCATCAGTTTAAACTTGGAAATTAACATTACTATGAGTTACTTTAATTGCCCAAATTTCATTGTTGTCATGGCAACGACTTAGAAGTTATTGTAACAAAAGCCGGGACCCGTGGTAATTTATTTATTAGTTCTCGGAACGGATGGGCCGAAAAGTAAAATATTTCAGTCAACACTAATTATTTATCGAAAGGTTAAGAATTTTCAAGTAGGTAGCGTCGCACAGTGGTCGGAAATCCGAAAAAGCTGGACAAAAGTCCAAAAAGGCTTGCATCATCACCAAAAGTGGGGACTTTATGTTTATCAGTCGCTAAAACCGAATTTGCAGTAAAAAATATCAAATTCAAGATGGCTGATACAAAATGGCCGATATATCACGTTAATTTATTGAATCTAATTGAAATTTCGAGTGCCTCTGGTATTGAGGTCGCGTAAAACGTATGTAAGGTCGGAGTTTGAGGTTTTTGAGGTAATTAATTATTATTAATAAAGTACGAAAGGTAAACATCTGCGATATAAAGCATGTATTTGGAATGAATTCCTCATTTATTCGAACGAAACAATTTCTAAATACTATTGAAGCTTATTTTTGTTATAAAGCTTATTCTAATTATTTAGTTAATTCTAATACACATGAGTCATTCGCATCGTCATCATCTGTCACATAACCGTCAGCGCATGAAAACATTCATCACCATAGTTTCGATTGAAAAGATTTTCTCATTTTCATCTATCTTGCACTTTTTTAAAAAATGTTGATCTAAAATGATGATTTGCGTTTCTAAATTCTCTTGGAATTTTCCTTTCAAAAATCGAAAAATTTATTTTTTCATGCACGTAATTTTACTGGTGCCTGATTTTGTCGCAAATGATAAATTATGAATTGAAAGATCATACACAATAAGTTCATCTATAATTAAAAAAGCAAGCATTTAGCGACTTCATTTTATTTTCGTATTCTTCTCAGTAAACCCTTTCATTTGATACCCATATCATGGGGGTGCATAAAAAATAACTGGTCCACCATCTTTGGAAGCCCGCCATATTGGATTTAGAATGACGTCACTTAGATAACCATGCATTATCATCCAAACTAAACATGTATGCAAAATTTCAGCTCAATCGGTTGGGGAAAAAACTGTATTAAAATTCAGTTGCAAGATTTGACCCATACTAACAATGCAAGTTAAATAAAAGCTTTTAAAAATATGATAAATGGCAAACGAAAAAGGTGCATGTTCATAAAAAAGAACAATTTGAATTAGAAACGCTCGTTTGGAACGCGACGAAACACTAAAGCTCTAGCTATTGTATAACTAAGGCCTCTTACAATAGTAAACCTGCCGTACACGGAGGCACAAAAAATGACTCAGAACCCGAATCCGGAAAAATCCGATGGTTTTCTCTTTTGATATATGAAACTGACACTCCTGTCCGCATTTCCCAACTTTCAATAGTGCAGGATCTCTTGGGATCACAACTATTTCGGTAATTTACGATTAATGTGATTTGAAATCGATGGAAATTGTAAGACGTTTTTGTTAAAACGATAAAAACATGCAACTTTCGAAAAATTAGGTTCTAGATGATCAAATGTATTCTACTTATCTCCAGGAACACCCTGTCTATTGCACACAACGATTCGTACTCTAGCAAAAATTTGCATGTATTTTCAATTCACCGCTTTTCGAGGCGTCAGTGGCAAGTGAAATATCCTAATGTGTTACAGTATACTTCAGATAGTTGCTGTGGTCTATACACATGGGCCGGCTCTCTGTCACTTTAAAGAACTACGCAGTGACTCCTTCTCTAAAATATTCTGAAGTATTAACGCAAACCAACGACTTTGAAATTTCGACTTTTGTCCAGCTTTTTCGGAATTCCGACCACTGTGCGTCGTTCGGGAAAGGCTTCATGAAATATAACAGTATTTTTGAACAAGTTCACTTAGACTGTCGGGGCCATGTGTTGAGCATCTGGTATAAAGAGAAAAATCGATATTTCAAATAACGCGCGAAATGCATTCCAAAGAACGTAGGAATTCCAAGAATAAGTTGTTAGAAGTTGTTAGAAAAATAATAATAGATCAAATAGCTGGTTTTTAGGCGGATTTTCCAAGCTATAAGAATAGATTAAATGAGATTGACTAATCCGTCCCGTATTGCTACACGGAGTCACTAGAGGAAGGCTAGGGTTATTTGTAAGTTTAGTCTCAAAATTATTTAGATAAATGTAAAATCAGTCAATTAGATAACTATTAACATGGCATAGTTATGCCAAAGCGTCCCGATATTCAGGGTTCCCGCCAGTAAGATAAGAACAGAAACGTCTGGACCCAAGAAATGGGCGTGTCGAAGCGAGGTGTCGAATTCAGGAGAGATCTCCGAAGAAAGCAGTTCTTCCTTGGGTTTCACATTGAGCAGTCTACTTAGTTTAGAGTCTCGGGTTAATTTAATAATGGATAAAGTCATTCCAAAATTTGCTATGGATCGCGCATTCCCTGAATCTCGGTACGCTGTCGCGTGTCAATAAATTAATTAATAATGTTGTTCGAGCCCGTTGTGTCATTAATTTGTTTGTTTGTTTGTTTGTTTTGTTTTTATTGTTATTAAAACCGTTCCTGGAAGTTTTGGTGTTTCTTTCTTGTTCTTCCAACTTAAGTGTCACCCTATACAACCAACCACTGGATTGCCTTGTACATGAGCGACATACGGTAAGTGTCTGGTATTCATTCTCTGAACGTACAACATTTCTAAGTTCCCACTTATTAGCACTTATTAATTAAAGTGTAATAATAACTGTAAACTCCCTTTCGAGAATTGAATAGTAAACTCTTTTGAAATCCAGACTCGTTATGATACTGGTCATAACGGTAGATAGATAATTAAAGAAATAACCCCTCAGGTTACATTATAAATGGAATTTGTTTTTCAAATTTCTTTCTTTGAAGGGGAATAACCCCACAACAAAGTCCGATAGGAAAAATTTCTTTATGAAGTAGTACAACTATTTTAACCTCCCCTGTATATCCCTTCATTTTTGACATGACCTTTTCAGACACCCTGTATAATTTAGATTTCATTGTTGGTTTCTTTATAGAAAATGTCAAATTGCAAAATGTCAGTTGTGATGAAATATTAAAATGTTTAACCTCGTTATTCTGAAACACATGCTCGTTTCAACATTCTTTGCCGATTTTGTATTGGTCTATTATTGTCTTTTACTATTTCTAAACGTATGACATATTATGTTGGAACTTTTTCTTTTGTGTTTACAACTTAAGTTTGTAATTTTTATTGTTTTGATTCTGGTAATCGGAAGTGTGTACCCAAGAACGCAGTGTTTTCCCATTTTTTAACATATACACGAATTTGTATTTATGAATTGAAATTAATTATCTTCGCTGCAGAACTTATTAGGCATAGACTTTACGCCGTCATTTAAGACTTAAGTTTCATCCTTGCCCTAGTTACTACAAGTAACTCGGCCTCTCTTTTGGAACTCACTTGAAATAACTCCGAATAATACGCTCTGCTGACAGCAATATCGATACGCCTTCATGAATTTCTTAACGCGACTCCATTTCTCTCCCCATCCGCGCGATTACCGACGATAACACCTGCTCACGCAAGAAATAACCCCCATAAATGACAATCTCGTGAGAGCAGCGTAACGCGAACACATCAATATCAGACGGGATGCTCTATTTTTTTCGTCGGGATCCCGAAAATGTATAATACACATCGCCGATCTCGTTTAAGAGTTTTATGGTTCTGGTGATGGCGTCTTCAGTTAGCGGCTCGCATATGTGTCGTCTGTTTTAATTTAGATTTACGAGCCGGTTCGGGGGGTAAAAAGACAGCGACGTCGTAAAAATATCGAAATAAGGCAAACAAGGTCGCAGACATTTAGGCTGAAATCATCAGAATATCAACACAATTATCATGAAAATATTATCTTAATGACTAGACAGATTAGATAGACATAAAACAAATATCGCATAAGCACAGAACGTCCGTTTTAGGTATGAATGTTCCAGGATTAGTACGGACATCCAAGGGTTGTCCAAATATCTTTGGAACGTCCGTAACCACTAAAATAAAGAATAAGAATAAAAATGTTGTGGTGTATTATTACACTCAAGTAAGTGCCCTGCAACATTTGAACTTAAACTTAGGAATCTTTCGTGGCGGATGGAACCTCATGGAGCGGTTTTTGGGGCGCTGCGACTGTAATTTTGGATCCAAATGATCATCATCCTTGGCTCTGATGGTGGTGGGTTGCGGATTAACCGTTTATTTTTCCAGTTTGCCAGTCCTGATTAGAAGAGGGGGTAAATTTTGAATTGGAAATACGACAGTAACCTATGAAGCATGTATGTATCATACCTTTAAATATCATTGCTACTTTATGCGTACTGGTACAAAGCAATGCTTTGACTAAGACATAAAGTGGGTTACTAGTCTATGTATGCATATAGTTTCGCATTAGGTTGGGTAAGCTTTTTAACAAATGGTACTGTGGAAAACAATTCCACAGAAAACATAAAGTCGCAATGATATTGAAAAATATGATCTTTAACATTATGAAATAGCTGAAATTCTGCATTCAGTATGTTTGTCTTAGAAATGTGTCGACGCATCATATTCGTAGGGCCCATTGCATATTTTGGGTATTCAAAGGACTCAATCGATCCTCCCAACCCTTCAGCTTCAGGTGAATACCGAAAAACCGTATCCAAAATGTATAAATCTGCCAAAATTTTACATGTGGTTTGGATTTGTTACTTGAATCCGCCGAATGTTGAATTTTGCATGATTTTTAGATTTTAGAATTAGTTTTCTGGTGTACACTCGAAGTTGAAAGGTTGTAAGGGATGGAGTATTTATAAAACATGCAACTACCCCACTAGTATAATGAATCTACAGAGCTGTGAAATCAATAAAACGGATAATTTTTTCTGATTTTAAGGATGGTTTTAGGCAATTTCTGGAGACTAAAAAATATAGAGTGAAGTGAAGTCAATCGTGTAACCAATTTTTTATTTTATGTGTTTGCGTTTCATCCAATCTTTCAACTGCGTGTAGAGTAGTGTAGAGTGTAGATGCATTTCCTAGGCAACGAAAATAGCAATGAAGCAACTTTACAAATTGACTTTAATGATAGCAAGTGACTAAGTGTACTGGGCTGCCGCTATTGGTAAGGAAGATATTATTACAATATGCCACAAGTGTAATGCTGCGGTATGTTATAGTGGCAGTATCTTCATCATTAGAGATAAACACATCAAATCGTTTTATGATAATAGTCCTTAAAAGCTTTCTATCCAATTATGAGATAATGTACAGGGCGTTCGATTTTAAATACTACAAGTTTGATTGCAAGTTTTAAAAGTACATCATACAACGATCAGTATCAATATAAATTATTAATTTATTTGTTTACTTTTCTAATTCTTTTTACATATACGTCGTTTATCACCACGGTAGCGTGTCGGTCAAGCATGCGGTGGCAAGCATTTTTCGGCCGGACTTCCTATTCTGGTCCGGGTTTGATCGCTGACGTCGGCACTGACAATGTCGGTGAATAATGGGTGTTTGTCCGCTTTTTTTGAAGTGTAGCGCTCTTTCTGCACAGCCTTTGGCTTTGGATTTGGGGGTTGTCTAATTTATGTGGTGTTTTTTATGTTTTTTTTTTAACTTCTTTTTTTACTAGTTATTGGATATAATTTGTACCGTTTATATTTGTCAGAGTATTATTATTAAAATGGAAGCTAATTTATTATCTAATAAGATTATTAGTTATAAGTAGGCTTAGTGCGGCGCGGAGTTTAACAGGACCGTAGGCAGTTTACGAATGAAACTATTAATATGTTTACAGAAAATATGTCGCAACATAGTACTATTACCACAGAGCAAGGCTAAGTAGAGGATAAAATACCTATATAAATTTGAATGACACCACTTACCCGATAAACCTTAATGTTGAGACAAGGCTTCCGTGACATATTGGGAGGAGTTAAATCATATTACTACGTGATTTTCTAAGTTTCTTTAGTGGAACGGCTACGTTTATCACTTAATATTAACTTGTGTAGGGAAAATGACCGTTCAACGTCAATTGTTGACAACGGACAGTATGAGAAATTGTTAAGGCATATATTAATATATTTGCTGGTATCTTCTGACATGTACCAGATAAAACTTTACATACGTTTTCCAAAATGGTGTATCCTGGATTTTTCCAACACTCTTTGCATTTTTTCTTTTATCGTACTATGACTGGGCGTATATTATTGACATGGTATATATTTTTTTGTACATCATCCATTATATCAAATTGTTCATTTAGGGATAGTCCAATTTCTCAAGTTTATTTAATGGAATATTGCTTAAATGAACGGCGTCTATAAATTTATAGAAAAATACAGATTCTTCAGCGTTGGAAGAGGCATGGCTCTTCAAATGTCTTGTCACTTTAGTTTTGTAACAAGAAGTTATAATGCGTTCATACACAGTAAAACAGGTCATTTCCTTTAATACGTATATCCCTGTAATCTTCGGGATCATTGTCAAATCACATTTGAAATAATTCCCGTCTATTTATTTTCTCTTTTGACATTTTACTTCACTTTTCCCCACTTTTAACATAAATTATATTACTATTTATAAATATTTAGATATTTAAATACACACGGCGAATACAATTAAAGCAGACGTAAAAAAGAAAGATATCGACGCGACACCAACTACTACAAGGTTCCATAAATAACTAAATGGTTAAACACGAGTCAGCTGTGAAGGCTACCGACACCCGCCGCGGGCTCTGTTAGCCTCTGCATGTGCACTAAGCCTAGTTATAAGTTGTAAGTAGGTATACAGGGTGGTCCAGTTTCCGATGCAGAAACTTCAGGCAGCGATAGAGACTCAGTAAAAAATAAAGTAATACGAGTTTGATATATAAACTATATTCGAAAAATGCTTCGTTAGGGTGTTCAAGATTATTTAAAAAAAAAATTAAATTTATTAATTATCAAACGGCTAAAGATATTTCAATGAAATTTTGTAGATGTTAACTACCATTGAAAGAGCACGTTTTGCAATGAAAAACATTATTTTTAGTTTTGCCAGTGGCGTCCGTACTAGCACGTTACTGGATATTTCTAAAGAAAAAATTGGTACTGCTTTCACATAAAATAAAAATCAGTTTCAGCTTCATTCAATTTGGAACAAAAAAGTTCTCTTTTGATTTTTCTGTACGACTCAGCGTTTTCAAAGTGATCTTTGAAAACAATTGAGCAAGTACAATAAAATAACAAATTTATCTGTCAAATTAATTAGTAACTGTGTCACATTTAGTTAGCTCTCTAGAAATTTGATTTGTAATTATTGTTATTGTTATAGTTATTATTATTGTTCATTTTTGTTGCGGATTTTGTGATGGAAATGCGGAAGCGACAGTTCGGGAATATCGAAGACGGTATCCAAATTGAAGAATTCCAGATGGTCGTGTCATCATTGGAACACATCAAAAGTTTCGTAACTTTGGCCTGCGTGTTATTAATGAACATAACAGAAACCGTCGCAATAACAATCGGAATCGTATTCTTCGTACTTTTGATGACAATCCGAGGCTCAGCTCTAGCAGGGCAGCTCAGCAACTACAAATATCTAAATCTCAAATATTACCAACATTACGAGATGACCACAGACATGCATATCACCCACAGCTCATTCAGGATTTGCACCCTGGGGATGCTGAAAAGCGAATGATGTTTTGCCAATGGCTTTTAAACTTGACGTAAGAAAATCCTGACTTTTTGCACAAAAGTCTGTGGACGGATGCATCCTCATTCAGTAGCCGTGGAATAACGAATTACCACAATATCCATGTGTGGGCACACGAAAATCCTCGAGAAATTCATCCACGATCATTTCAAAATGAATTTTCGTAAATTTTTGGTTGGGATTTTTTAATAATAATTTTTGTGGTCCACATTTTCTATTCCAAAGGTTAAACTCAGAACTATTTCTTGAATTTCTTACCAATAACCTTCAGGACTACATCGAGGATATACCCGTTAACTTAAGACATGAAAGTTGGATACAACTGGATGGAGCCCCCCCGCATTTTGGAATAGCTGTAATAAATACAAATTATCCGCAACGTTGGATTAGCCGACTAGGGAGGAATGACGTCAATCATGACGTTTTTAATGGTATTGGACCAGTGGCCTGGCCACCCAGGTCACCGAATCTCAATCCACTGGATTTTTACGTTTGGGGAAATGTAAAAGACAAAGTTTACGCTGCTCCAGTGTTAACAAGAGATGATTTAGTTTTAAGGATTCAGCAAATCAGCAATAATATGCAGCGAAATCCAAATGAAGTAGCTGCTGCAATAAATTCATTAGTTACACGATGTCGAAAATATATTGAGATGGGTGGGGTACATTTAGAGCAATTTCTTTAACTTATATTTTTATTTTCTTTGTTGTTGTTGTTGTTTTTGTACACCACTAATTAAATCTGTTGTTTTTCCTGTTACAGTTTCATTAACATAAAAAATTAAATTAACATTGTATGTGTTAAAAGGATTTTTTATTTTTTTATTCGAAAATGCTGTCGTGCAAAAAATCGAAAGGAAGCTTTTTTCTTTCAAATTGAATGAAGAATCCAAAACTTTTTTATGTAAAAGCAGTGGCGTACCAATTTTTTCTTTAGAAATATCCGGTAATGTGCTAGTTCGAACGCCACTGGCAAAACTAAAAATAATGTTTTTCATTGCAAAACGTGCTCTCTCAATGGTAATTAATGTCTACAAAATTTCATTGAAATACCTTTAGCCGTTTGACAACAATTAATAAATTAGATTTTTTTAAATCAATCTTTAACACCCTGTATTTCCTTAACGCATTCCTTAAAGCATTTTTCGAATATAGTTTATATATCAAACTCATATTATTTTTTGAATCTCTATCGCCCCCTAAAGTTTCCGCATAGGAAACTGGACCACTTCAAAGAGCTATAACCTATTTAAGGTTTCACCTGATATACAGGATGGTCCGAATTTTATGCAGAAAGCTTCGAGGGCAGATAGATCTCTTTAAAATAGTAGGAGTTTGCCTTATAAACATAGATCTGAAACGGCCTCGTTTTAGAGATACAGGGTGTTGAAAAAAAAAATGATTTTTTGCTTATATCTCCGGAATCTATTAACCGATTTCAATAAAATTTAGTACAGATAATGTATAATAGTAGACCTTGTATTGCCTAATATGAGCTCTAAAGGTTCAACCAGTGGTGTACAACTGGACAGGGTCCCCCCCTTTTTATAAAAAAAAACCTGCGCCACTGTATTTTTTACATGCTATTGTAACGGATTTATATTATATTGCATAAAATACGTAAAAAAGGTAACTTGAATGTTTTTCCTAAAGTTCACTGTTCTCAAGTTATTCATACCAAAACAATCCCCTTGTAGCAGACACTTCTAACCATAATATTATAAAAATATTTATGTTTATGCTTAAAACTAGGTGCAATTTGTAAGCATATCAACAAAATTCTTTACACTTGTCGGTTTCATCTTTTTGGATTAAAACGATATTTCGAAAATCACGACGGAGCACAATGAAAGGCACAGAAATTAAATTTTAAAAGCATTATACGACGATCCTCGGATACGTACACGAAGAACGTCTCGGCAACTTGGGGTGAGTAAATCGAAATTTTGAAAAGTTCTACATAAGGATGGCAGAAATCCGTACCATTGTATCGTACCTGAGAAAATTTACTTCCGGGAGCTGCAGAGAGACGCCTGAATTTTTATCAGTGGTTATTAGAATTCTTACTAGAAATACTTTGGACTGATGAAGCTGCGTTCACAAGGCGAGGGGTAGTGAATTTTCACAATTTGCATATTTGGTCACAAGAAAATCCTTATGGAATTCGGACAAGATCTTTTCGACACGAATTTTCTGTGAAAGTATGGCTCGGAATAATTTGCCACCCCATTTAAACTCCCAGTCATTTCTAAACTTTCTGGAAAACCATCTATTTGAATTATTAGAGGATGTTCCATTAAATATACGACAAAATAGCTGGATGCAAATAGATGGTGCTCCTTGAGGAGAATAATACAAGAATTGCTTAATGAAAATTATATGGGGTGATGGATAGGCAGAAGACCAAATGCCAATGTCAACCATAATGGTGGTTCGCCAGATCTAAACCCCCTGGATTTCTATGTTTGGGGTTACCTATCTAAAAAGTAAAGTTTACTCTACTCCAATGGATACTAGACTACAACTAGTGTAGCGAATAGAAGACAGGTGTAATGAATTGAAATAAAACTACCACATTAGCTTCAATTAGTTCCATTAATAGAAGATGTCAGAAATGTATGAATGGATGTGGGTGGTTCGCATTTTGAGCAATTGCTGTAAATACGTAACGTTAATTTTGTTTCTTCTTTAGTTGTTGTTGCTTGGTAAATGTATTTTTATTATTATTTTTATAAATTGTTCTTATTTGTAAAGATAAGGCCTCCAGGGGAAACTAAAACACACCAGGAACACTAGCTCACAGGTGATTTGGAAATAATTTTGTTGATATGCTTACAAATTGCACTTACTTTTAAGCATAAACATAAATATGCTTGTAATATTATGGTGTCTACCACAAGGGGATTGTATTGGTATGAATGACTTGAAAATGGTGAATCTTATGGAAAAAATTCAATGGTGTAGGTTTTTTTTTAAAGGTGGTGACCCCTGTCCAGTTATACACCACTGGTTGAATCTTTAGGGCTCATATTTTAAGAAATACAAGGTCTACTATCATACATTATCTGTACCAAATTTTATTGAGATCGGTTAATAGATTCCGGAGATATAAATAAATAAATCAATTTTTTTTAACAACTTCAACACCCTGTATCTCTAAAACGAGGCCGTTCCAGACCTAAGTTTATAAGGCAAACTCCTATTATTTTAAAGAGATCTATTTGTCGTCGAAGTTTCCTGCATAAAATTCGGACCACCCTGTATATTTCACTTTTTTGTGACTATGAGAATAACTAATATCTAGTAAATATTAATAATTCCTGATATGACTATTTTGCGGTTTACTTTTCTACTCAGCACTTGTTTTATAGAAGTGCAACGCAAGCTGACTTCGACTATTGCTTTTATGGGTGGATTAATCAAATCGTGTTCGAGGCCGCTTCAGCGGTGCGTAAGGTGATCCCTGGAAGGCTCTTGGGACTCCGTGTAATCGTACACTCGTCGACGACGACGGAACTCATCAGCAGAGATAGGGAGACGTTCGATAAGAACTGATCCCTTGTTTTAATTTTATATTTCCAATACCTGCCGCTTGTGAGTAGAAGCAGGAAAACGTTATTTTATATTTTTTGTGCGATGCTAAGCTGATATTTTTTGTGTAATATAAATTAATCGATGGTTTACGTCTCCCAGAAAATCATGCATAGGTGCATATTTGAAATATATTTTTACTGTGCGTATATGCAAATGAAACCCTTACTTCTTGAACTTTCTCGCGGCTTAGCCGATATGGAAGTAAATTCTTTTCTCTAGAGGTGAAAATTAAATTTACGAATTCTTTATAAATTTATTATATTAAAAACTAAAATAAATCTTGATGAACCCTCTTATCGATTATTTGATTTCAATAGAAAATTGTACGTCTAAAAATATAAAATCGTATTGTATTTAGAAAAGTTATGTACGAATCAAAGCTGTAGGAAATTTTCTTGTTACTTACTTACTTACTGTACAAAAACAATAAGTAAATGTTATATTTCGGGTATATTTATTCAACCTGTGTTTTCTTTAACTAGAACATACTGTACATTTTCAGATATAATGCATTCTCAGGATGATATAAGGATTGATACATCCCTCTCTAACAATAAGAAAAATATGACCAAAAAATATGATGAATAAATTCTTTAGTTATAACATCAAAATTCTAGTACACCATTGCTTACTTCACCCCTGCCATTTAGAGCGTTGACCTAATTTTTCTGCAACGTATTACCAAGATTAAAATTCTATTTCTCCAATATTTGAACAGTGTTGTGTATTTTATACAACGGATTTTGTTGACTAGTGTGTTCTTTGTATTTCATAGATAATGGAACTTGACTTTTAGTTGGTGTCTTTAACCTGCTGCGAACTGAGGAAATGTTGACAATGTTTACGGCATATAAAAAAAAACTTTTTATTAGCAGATTTGAAGTAGGTATCCTAAAATTACAGGGTTTCTAAAGTGCCTGTACAACGCTGCACCAGATATAGTACGGCCCAAAATAAGTCGTTTTAACTAAACCTGTCTTAGTCCAATAATTGATAATAACGGAGTTACATGATGTCAAAATTGTAAAAATAAAAAACATATTTAACACCTTTCTACTAATCGAACTAATTTCGTGAAATTTCGAATGCGGGGGTTTTTTGGAATTAGAAATTCGAATTTATCGACGATTTCGTTGTATCTTCTAGAGGGCGCCACAAGGGACCATTAGGACGCATTTAAACTGCCAAAATTTTTTTGTGCAACGGTGTATTTCACTTTGGGCTGGAAAAATCTTTTCTCCCAACTTTTCTGCTTAAAAAATGTATACCTTGCTGATATCTCTAAAGCTGTAAATGCATAAAAAAAATTAGATTAAGTTATTTTCAACTCTACTGATAAACGAAATTAGGAGCAATCGTTAATATGCCTTTAAAGGAAACAGTGAAATTACAATTTTAAATTTCGTTTATTTAATAAATTTACTGCAAACACAACTGACAGAGTAAAAAACATAATTTCTAAAAGCAATCTAATCAATCTAACAGAATCTAAACAATGTAACCAATCTAAGCGATCTAAAAATCTAAAAAATAACAAATTTTACTAACCTAGGTATCTTAAAAGAGGTTCAAAATGTTTACCACCTACATGTATGGAGAGATTAGTTCTATGCAAAAAATTAAACTCTACCATTTTTAAGATTTGTGCATTATTTCCAATTGACATTTGTGCTATATTGAATTTTTGGCCACAGATCATCTCTATTATTGACAGGTGTCGAATAAATCATTTCTTTTAGGTTTCCCCAAAAGAAATGATCCATCGGGGTCATATCTGGGGAGCGTAGCGGCCAATTTACTGGAACGTTGTTACCCCTGCCGATCCATCTGTTTGGATAGAGTTGATTTAAAAAGGCTCGAACATTAACAAAGTAATAGGGGAGAGCTCCGTCGTGCATATTTAGTCAATCTCTGAGCTAAAGGTAACTCTTTCAGCAATTCTGGTAATCTGTTTTCAAGGAAGTCTAAATAATTTTCCCCATTAAGCCGATCAGGCAAAATATCAGAACCACTGATATTATAATCAATTATCCCAGCCCAAACGTTTATTTTAAACACATGTTGGTGTTAGCGTATTTTAAAAACGGAGATTTAATTCGGCATACACATGTTCATTATGAATGTTTGATATTCCAGCCCTAGCAAAACAAGCTTCCTCTGTGAAGAGGATTTTTCTATGGAAAAACATATCCTATATTCTCTACTCATTGATGAAGCTACAAAGGTCAACCCGTAATTCGGAATCTTCTGGAAAATGTTCTTGAATTTTTTGCATATAATATGGATGTAGCATGATACTATTACTAGTAGTATCATGTGGATGTAGCAATTGTTCCCTTGTAACACGATTTACAACATTTTTGGATATACCTAATTCTAATCCCAGTCTCCTACAACTTATAGTCAGTTCATCATGTATGCATTCTAAAATTCGTTTTTCTACATCGGGAATCCTTATGTTGCGAACATGTCTATAATTAACCATCACAGGAACAAAAGTCCCTCTTTCACTTAGACGTCATTCGATGCATCCAAATGTTTGATGACTTGGAATGCGCCTGTTGGGAAACCTATCACGGTTTTTATTTATTTTTTCAGCTTTTTACACACGTAGCTCCGTTATTTGTCAATTTTTGAACTAAGGCAAGTTTAGTTAAATCGACTTATTTTGAGTGGTACTATTCGTATATCTGGTGGAGCGTTCTACATACCCCTTAGTCTATTGGAATTTTATAAAAAAATAAATAAATTAGGAGTAATTAATATCATTATGTAATCATAACCATACAAGAAAATATATGGTATCATTTCGATTATTTCAGCAAATGTTTATATGATTTGAATTTTGCAATGACTTCCTTAAAAGTGAAATAAATACATTTTGACTATTTTTCATATCTTCTCATTATTGTAATGTCTTTTTTTGCAGAAATCCGACAACGTGTACTACCTCGTCACTGAGTTAGTATCCGGTGGCGACCTCTGCTCCTTTGTTAAGGGTCAGCGGGACGGTAAACTAGAAGAGCGACCCACCAGAATCTACGCTAGGCAATTCGCTTCGGCACTCTCTCACATGCATAGCTTGGGTATCGTGCACAGGTAAAATAGAATTATTAGTTTCATCCTTATCAGGCGAACTGAGTATCTTACCCTCCGCTAAATAAAAAGGAAAAGGTTTCATTGGGAAAACTGTAATAAGTTTTATTTTGATATGTTTTCAGTATACTCATTTCAAATGGTGATTCAGATTCATATCAGAAATAGAAGAGTGATTTAACTGGGGCACATTTGCATTTCAGTTTTATCGTTTTCGAGTTCATTTAACATGCTACACGAAAAGAAAATATCTTTAAGGTCATTTTCGTTTCTATTAAAGTATATATAATTTTTCTCAAAAGAGAAGAATTTACGAACCAATATTCATATGGTTTTCTTATGTTTTAACATCTATAGACATTTATAAAAATTTGATCGTTCTTGCTGGTAATTTTTTTACAGATCTTCTTACAATTTTACACAGAAACGTGGCACAATAAACTTGATTGTGTATTCGAATAGAGGAGCACAAAAGGTTCGTATATTCGTATATTTTTATTTTCAATAGATTTAAAACAAAACCTGAAGTTGAGACCAAAATTTTATATTTAAAGATCTCAAAAATGTTTTGATTTTTCCACAAATTACGCACTTTGATATAATTTAACTAATTTCTGAGGTAGAAATATTGTCGTATTAATTTAAAACGTGCATGTAGTTAGAGAATAGAAGATTTTTTACAAGAAGGTATTATCTTTGGATTGACCGACTTTTTCATAAATTTCATCAACATCCATCACTTTTTGCAGTAATAATGCACAATTTTCGAAAACTGATTTTTCCGCGTTGAACCTATTACAGTTAACAAATTGGTGAAACATGACTTTAGAAACTTTAAATTGTAGGTAATTTAATTGCCTACAACAAAAAATAACGAATATTCCGATAGGTCGTCTTGATTTTCGTGAGTAGTAAAAAAAGTGAAAAAACATTTGGCAAATTGTGAACAAGAAAAGGAAAGTAAGCAATACGTTAAACAGATTTAGTACACTGAAACCGGATGAATTTAATTCATATTTCATCTCCATTTGTGACATAGTCCTTCAGTCAGTTGATAAAGCTAATGTTGATAGCTTTTCCTTTTTAAGCAATGCACCTAAACGTGCATCTTCATTTTTTATGCAATGGAAGCTGTTATACATCAGGCAATATCCCAATTGAAGAAATCCAGTTGTTTGGATTATTATTATTTAAATAGTTATGCACTAAAATCTGAAACTAAATCATTGGTTAAACCACTTGCAAGTGGTTATTATTTAATAAATGTATTGATGAGGATAAGTGGCCTGACTCATTGAAGATAACTAAAGTTCTTTCTTTACATAAAAAAGGTGATCACGGTCCCATGCCGTTGACAATTTCAGACCCATATCCAAGTACCTATCAAACAGTAAAGTCTTTGAAATAATTATCAAGTGTAGGATTGTGAACTACTGCGAAGAAATGAATATTTTCTCACATTCTCAGTTTGGTTTTCATAAAGATAAATCTACTATCAAGGTGTTACTGAAGTTAGTGGATAAAATAGTAGATGGATTCGATAAGGGAATGAGTACGATGACTTCTATGTGTGACCTCATTAAAGCATTTGATTGTGGTAATGTTAATATCTTGCTAAACAAATTAGTATATTACGGATTCAGAGGCAATACAATAAGTTTGCTATCTTCATACTTATCCCACAGACAATAATAATATGTTAGCATGAATGATCATGAGTCAGGTATATTCCCCATAAATAACGGAGTCCCTCAAGGCTCTGTTTTAGGTCCAATTTTGTTTCTCGTTTATATTAGCGATTTGCCTTTTTCCATTGGTGAAAATTCATGTATATTATTTGCTGATATTCTGACTGCTAGAAATTGGTTCTCATCGAATATATTAAAATTAAACAATACCAAGACACAGCATTTCTTATTTATTTTATTTGTGATAAACGAACTTAAAAAGCTAGTGTCAAATTACTTAGAATTTATTTTGATACTAATTTAAGTTGGTCAACACAAGTAGACAGACTTTGCTCAAGGTTGTCGTCGCAAATTTTTTGATGAGATTGTTTCAACATTCTCTCTCAGAGGATACTTTGAGAACAGTATATTTTGCTATAGTTCATAGCCACTTAACTTATGGGATAATATTGTGGGGTAATACTAATTTAATTTTGCAAAAATCAGCGGTACGCATTCTTTCGGGTGTACCCTATGCAACCCCTTGTCAGTCCTTATTTAGGCAATATCGTATCATGCCGCTGACTTGTATAGACAGGGTAATTCAAAACTTACCAAACAGGACAATTTAAACATCATTTAAAAATACACTTCTGCACGTAGTGGAAACTGGTCCAATGTAAAACCTGACCTCGCACAATACGACTGGCATGGCGGCAAAGTGTAATAAAAACGGACAAAAACTTGATATAAATTAAATTTTAACGAGTTCCATAAATTGTGTAAAAACTTTTTATTGAATAACTGTTTTTATAGTATTAGAGACTTTTTAGAAATTAATGATGACTAAAAATGTACTATGTACGTAAAAATGGTCTTACTTACTTACTTAAAAGACCCATGGGTCTACAGTCGACTGCTGTTTACTTTCGAACTCATAGGCATAAATATCCATGATTCATCACATATTACTATGCCATAAATGTGTTTTGAATACCATATTTCTTGAGTATTTCTTTCGACTAATTGATACGAGCCTATTTCGAACGTTTATCAAATTATGTGGGATCAAATGCAAACAAATTTGTTGGCTGCATGCAATATTGAATGTATGCTGGTCCCACTAATGCCCAAGGATACCTCAATCTCACGATAAGCCACATGACGATCACAGCATCCATGTTTTCTAGAACAACAACCGATTTTGGACGACCTTCACGAAGTTCGTCAGTGAACGAACCACGGGCTCGATATGCAGTAGATTTGATACATTATCTACAAAAGTCAGTCATCAGTGCACTGTTGTTGAGATAATCCACGTTGAAAGCTGTAAAAAAATGTTCACGACTTAATTCCATTATTTTGGACGAGATAAATTTTCAAGTCATTGTAAACTGTAAAATAGCGCATGTACGTTAAAACGTTCAGAGTAAATATATCCACAAAATCTAAAATGGATTAGTTTTTAAATGGATTTAGTTACCTACTATGTTTCATATAAATTATGCTTCTAATTTTATTCATACAGTCAGTATGAAAGTGATATAAATTTTTTGAAATTACCAATTCCCGATATCAACTCAAAATGAAATAACAAATGGGTATCAAAAGTCTTTATACGTAAGCGGCGACTTAAAATGTAGCACAAAAATGTTCGTTATCATGAAATATTTTCAAAACCAAGATTTATAAAATAACAATATCCTATTTCTAGAAAAGCTTCTTCTTTTTCTCATTTTACATACTATAAACTGGTAAAAATACTTGGACTTGGATCTTTCTAAAAACTGCATTATTTTGAAAAAAAAAATAAAAAAGATGGTCCAAACCGCATTAAAGTAAGAATTACATTTAAAGGTATTTGGAAACTCCTTTCGAAATACCTTCAACGTCTCTTAAAAAATCTTTTAGTTAATTACTTGCTTTTATCGCTTTGTTGTTAAAGATAAATGGTAAATTGATTTACTTAAAAATATAAAACAGGGTTTGAAGCTCCACCTCAATGCACTTTTTGCAAATGCAATTCGACCCACTTGTCCGGACGCTTCAAACCGTTCATTACTCCGAATCGTTTAATGGAATCCCGTGTTCCTCCAGCTCCAAAAAAAAATCCACGCGCTACAGCGCAATTTACATCCCGGCATCAGGTTAATGCTCGGGAGCGCGGCCTCTTTTTTCCCGTCCAATTCGACGCCATGCACTCGGGCGAAGAAGTGGCTCGTAAAGTACGTCGATTGCATCAATTCCGTATTGAGTTTTACTGCCTGGCGCATTTAAATGCACAATGCAGCCGTTGCTTGGAGTAGAAGCGATATTTATTCGCCCTAAATTTAATTCGTGGATCCAAGGAGGCGTCGCCAAAAGCTAAATGCCGCTATTGGAAACAATAAACATACTTCGTATGTGGCCTGTCTGGTGACTGCATATTTTCTCCAGAGCTTTTATTCGAGATTCCGTTCCATTTCATTGGAATTGTTACGACTGGCGTGGATTACTCACAGCAATAATTTGATTTTCTCTCTTTTTAGTACAATGTTTAATCTATCTACGGCGTTAAAATTTCAAAAAATCAAAATCGCACGTGCAAGTGCATATTAGTGTGTGAATTATGGATTTAATTTTAATGTAAAGATCACTGTTGTACCATTCGGCCAGAAGTCACGTTAATAACTATTTAATACAACATTTTTTTTCTCTCTTTAATAAATAGAATGTCAATCTAACGTAACCTAAATGTACCTGTTTTTTTAAATGCTGACTGAAGTTGAGATCATTATCAAATAATTTTCTAACACGTACTTGCATTTATATCTAATATTATCATCAATAGTATACAGGGTGGCCCAGAACTAATGGTTTACCGCCATTACAGGAAAACGAAAACAACTAGGAAACCGCAAACTGCAATATTTATGGCATTATGATATAAGCTTCTGCCTTAAAATTACATATTGGTTTTACCGTTCTAAGGGCCATGATGCCACTGAAATGATTTTTTCCAATTTCGTAAATATTTTTTGCATTTGTATGGAAGTGTCTTTTCTCAACAATCTTTTTAAACAAGTTTTTCAATACAGCTACTCTTTCAAAATATATGAAATGGAGAAGTTAAACACCAATAGATCAAGTATGTACTGATTTTGTCAGCGTTGCCGTGGAAGACAGGATACTTTTAATGTTAGTATTCATTAACAACATGTTTTAATTATTTTTATGAAAATTTACTACTTACATTTATTGAAAAAATGATTACTCTATGAAAAAGTAGATATGATTCTAAGTTTTGCAGAAGCTCAGTAAAATTCAAAATTAACAGTGCGACTTTATATTTATGTCAATAATGAATATAAACATTAAAAGTATCTTTTTCCACGGTAATGCTGAAAAAATCAAACCAGTGTAGAGAAAACTCTACACATATATTTATATCTTTTGAACGAGAAGCAATATCGAAATACTTTCTTACCTTTTTTTGATAAAAATAAGTACTTTCATATGTAAAACTGAAAAAAAAAACAGTTTTTATGATACTATCATAAACCTATCAAGATGGGATTTTAAATGTAATATTTATACCATCACAATTGGTTTCCTATTTATTATTTCCGTTTTCCTATAATGGTGGCCAACCATCAGTTTTTGAAATCAACCAGTACATAATGCATGTTAGAAATTAAGAAAAATCAATAAACTTCTTTAAATTTTGGTATATTTTGTTGTATAATTTTTTTGTCATAAAGTGATGTAGGGTGTTAAATTTTATAAATACCTTTTAACTTACAATACCTTATATATCTAGACAAATGAAAATATTAAAAATAAGAAGACATATCAAAAAGTGAATTCAGGCACAGTGACATTTTTAACACCTTTTTGTAAAATAATTTCATTCTAAATTTATCTAGACATAAAAATATATGCATATAACTTCGAACATGTTAAATGCAACATTCACATACAACAGAAATTATAAACGCGCCAAATTTGACACCATGGTATCAGTCAAACCATCTCAGTTTGGATATTAATAAATGTTATATTGTATCTTTCACAAGAGAAAATGTAATTACATATTTATCATTTTCTAGTAATATTGATAATGTTTGATAACTTTATTATGCAATGGTTTCTATGCTTAAGACATTAATTATGTATACTCGTAGTGCCAAAGATAAAGTAAGATGTTCTTGTATGGTCTTCATTCTATGCAATTTATATTTCCCAAATAAATTGTGTATAAAGAAAGTTTATATATTTAGTACTTGTATTTCAAAAATATTTGTTTATTTCCTGAGCTTCTTTGTATACAAGGTGCATTATTGTATCAGTAATCGTTACGTTACACCTTGTATAATATTTTTCAACACAAACTATTTTTTCAACGCTTTGAGGTGATATTTTTTTTGCCCAAATATCTACACAAAACGTAACAAATGTTTTTTAGAACTTGTCGAATGTCTTTTCTACGTTTACTTGGATTTTGAAATTTGTAGCACTTAAAATCTATTGGAGCTAGAACCTATCACTTTTTTTATTTAAAATTGGACATTATGCGTTTTTAAAATTACATTGAATTGGTATCAAGTAAACTAGTAAATATGTAATAAGATTCATTTTAAGGTATAAGTATACGCAAAATTTCAGTTTTGAGAAAGAATGGGAATGGCAGATTTTTCATTACTCATTTTTCATTATAAAAATATCTTAATATCTATAGTTACTAGTTACATATTTCTCTCACGAAATTTAAACTTTAATTTTAAGAGAAAGAAAATTGTTACATTGAGAAAAAATAATTGTAAATCTGAAAACAGAATGGATATTTTCCGTCTAGACATATTATCTAGACATTATATCATATATTGATATGAATAAAAATGTACCTACCTGAAGAAAAACGTATATTATTTTTTAATAACTAATACATATAAGCTATTTTCAGTTTTTCACATAGCGTACGAAAATTATGCAGCTCATTTTGCCGCTACACTGCCTTTCGGTGTTCTATGCTAATGCATCCAGCGCAGCGTTTGTTCAGTAAATTGAAACTCTTCGTTCGGTTATGGGTTTGTTTATTTAACTATTGCACGCCAATGCACTGCTGATGCAGGCGAAATAGAAATGCGCAATTTCCAAATATTTCGCTTTACTGTATACTACCACCCGGACGGAACAGTAATCTGCTTTTCAAAATTTAAATTTCAAAGTAGATACAACTATAGGACCAACAGTTTATTATTGATACATTTTCTAAAATGTGTGGCTGTTAGGTATCTATATATTTTTATTATCACTGCCGGTTTATATCTGCTGCTGACGACATTTTAGTTTCTAAAACTCAATATTAACAAAGTTACTTAACATCAAGATATTTTTTATTAACGAATATTTTACTGTAACTCTTTTGGTCAGGCAATACTTTTTTCAACATGCGTTTAGGAGTATTTTTCTCTTCTATGTAACATATTTATTTGTTTAAACCTTTATTTTGACGTTTTCTAAAACAATGCAGGCTGTATTCGACTTGATTCGAGATAAATATCGAACTCTGAGAATTTTCGTACCATGTACTCTTTCATGATAATATAAAATAGTTGTCTTGTCAGATGAAAACCCTTTCATTGCTGGGATTGCGGTGCGAAAGTTGACATGACGATGACATGGCGATGACATAACGATGACATGACGACGTCATGAGAATGACAATAACAATGAAATGACAATGACCCTGATCCTGACAATGGCCGTGACAATGGCCATGAAAATGACTGTGACAATAACCCTGACAATGACCATGACAATGACCATGACAGTGGCCATGACAATGATCGTGACAATGGCCATGACACTCATCGTGACAATGACCATGACAATGACAATGACCATGAAAATGACCATGACAATGACTATGTCAGTGACCATGACAATGACAATAACAATCACGATAACGATAACGATAACGATAGCGTTGGCTATGACGATAGCAATTACGATTGCGATTGCAATAACAATAACAACATTCTTTATTTCTCAGTAATAACGTATGAGATAAAAATACAAATATACAAGGCAAAGTGTCAGTAAAATTGTTTTTTTCATTTTTTAATCATCTTACATACATATAATAGTTATGAAATGTACGCAAAATCGTTATATGAAACTTTCTTATATAGCATATCGTAGCCCAGGATATCAAATGCTTTGCTATATAATAAAGCAAAACAAGGCAAGTGCGTTGGTTGGTATCCGTAACTGATATTAATTTTACAACTTGAAGTAAATTTGCAGGATTCAAGAAAATTATTAGAATGCTGAACATTAGAGCAATTGCGATCCAGCAAATTACAGTTAATGTCTTCACAAAAATAAAATTTTCCGGCTGCGGCGACAGGAAGGACATATTACCCAGTACATTCAAACCAAGTAAAAAATTGGCTTTAGGCGATCTGTATAGTTTACAGAAAATAATAAGTCATAATTCATAATTTAAGAAAGTCCACAAATGTTTTAATACTAATGAAAAGTGTAAATTAGGTATTTTATAATTAATCAATAAGATTTAACCGTGTTTCAGATATTGCAAGTACAACTAAATCTGTAGAAATTATATCAGCTTTTAATAATTCATGTTTAGTAAATAAGTGATTCCATATAAATAAGCAAATTTTAAATCTTTTGTTGTCATTTATTTATAGTTTATAGTTATATGGAGCAAAAAGGAGGTAAAGTATACAAAAAAGAGTGTATGTAAAAAAAAGAAATAGTATATATGGGTAGCTGATATGTATGGAAACGATCGGTTATCTGTTAAAGTAAGATAGCTATCGAAAAATCAAAAGACAAACGTTTTTTGGTTTTTTTAAATCTATTACTATAAAGAAAAATTATGTACACAGAATCAGTCAAAAAATCATGACGTAACAAAGCTGCTTTATCTTTAATGGAACGCTTTGTATATTATTCCATATTTCAAATCTTCTCGAAA
Organism: Anoplophora glabripennis; assembly: GCF_000390285.2. Classification (NCBI taxonomy): domain Eukaryota; kingdom Metazoa; phylum Arthropoda; class Insecta; order Coleoptera; family Cerambycidae; genus Anoplophora; species Anoplophora glabripennis. The sequence continues at coordinate 393,038 of NW_019417102.1, forward strand.
TTCTAAATAAAATTCCTATAACACATCATGTAGAGGGTAATTCACTGTATTTTGACCCCCCTTTAACTTTTTTGTTTTAAGAGTTATAAAAAAATATGTAATACCAAAGTTGCGCGATTTTTTTTGAAGTTTTCGAAAATGATAGTAGAAAAACTGAAATGAAGTTCAAACAAAATGGCCGCGGATGTTAACTTTGTTAATTTAAATGGATCACCCTGTATATTTTTACATATTTGGATAGAACGTTCCTTATCGAGCATAGCCATATAGGGTTTGTTGGGTCCATCTCTAACAATAAGATATTAAAAAACGAAAACGTTTTTTTATTAAGAAAATAAGACATCTTGTAATTGTTAGACCTCTTTCAGGCATTTATGCCTTTTTTCCAATTACGTAAGGATTTAGATTTAGTTGTAATATATTTTGACCTATCAGACATTGATATAGTCCAAAATGTGTATAGGTATTTTAACTAAATCTCACTAATTATACCGTGCGAGGCCAATTACTCATGGACAATGTTATATGGTAGGTCGTGACAGTGATAGGTAGTAATGTCATGATAACATAGTAATGTTATTGTTTGACAGTTTGTATTATTATTTAATTAAAATGGGTTACAGAGAAATAGAAAATTGAAATATTATTAGGAATTTTAATTCCTATAATATTTAAATGTTCTACTTCTGTGTGACCCATTTTAATTAAATAATAATACAAACTGTCAAACAATAACAATGTTGTCATAAGATTACCTGTCACTGTGACGGCCTACCATATAACATTGTCCATGAGTAAATTGGCCTCTCACGGTCTAATTAGTGAGATTTAGTTAAAATACTTAATTATACCCATTTTGGACTATATCAATGTTCGATATGTCAAAATATATTACAAATAAATATAAATCCTTACGTAATTGAGGAAAAGGCAGAAATGCCTGAAAGATGTCCAACAATTACAAAATATCTTATTTTCTTAATAAAAAAACTTCTTTTCCTTTTTTAATATTATCTCGCTTATTGTTAGAGATGGGCTCAACAAACCATATATGACTGTGCTCGGCAGGACGTTTTATCCAAATATGTAAAAATATACAGGGTGTTCCATTTAAATTTACAAAGTTAACATCCGCGGCCATTTTTATTGAACTTCATTTGTTTTTCTACTATCATTTTCGAAAACGTCTGAGTCTTATGATTTTTCAATATCTCTCTTACTTTAGGAGATAATAATCTACCAATAATCGACCGTTTCCATACATATCAGCGACCCTTTATAATATAATAAAACATTCTCTGCAAATTGCCGATGCCTTGTTCCAATATACATATAAATAAAAACTATTCTGTGAAAATATTTATAAGACATATTCATCGACTATAAGCCTTTTTATTGTTAATAATGGTTCATACTATAGTCTTGCCAAATTAGTTTTGATAACGAGAAATTTGTATCCAAAGGAATGAAATTTGACTATGACTGGATCAATTTTGTTATTTACTTTTAATTTCTGCCTGAAGCATTCAAAGCATATTTTAAAATTTCTAAGTGAATTTCTAATTGCATACAAAAATCAGTTTTATATTCAAGTTTTGCCTCATTTGCCTCGATGATGAATACATTTTAATTGTTATGAAGAACTGGACTAAAATATTAATGCGTTTTCTTTATGTTATCGACTTGAAAGATCCATTTTAAGATTTTTAAAATTATATTTGTTACAAATCTGTCTAATTTTTGAAAATGTCGCAAATAGAAAGTTATGATAAATTTTTTCTAATTTAGCTTTATAAATTTAAAATTTTGAACATTTTCGTTAATGCAGCTTGTTGCAATAGTTTTGAAAAAAGTAATGCCAAATGGGTACCTAATTAAAAAAAATGATTTGAGCCTAAGTTAATACTGAGTTTATGAAATTTGGTAAAGGAACTTTTACCAAAATTTTTATTAGTAACATAGATTGGAGACACTTATCTTTCATTACATGCAAAGTAGATACATAAAATTATCGTAAACTGATCTTTCAAAAATAAATAAGAACATCACTTTCTTGATGCTAAATTTAACAAATACATTCCGTATCTCTCGCTAACAAAAAAAAATGTATTACGTATATATTCCTAGATATGTGTCGATATTATTTTTCCCTTTGTTTATGATATGTTCTAACCCAATACACGATCTCAGAGAGGCGACAAATTCGGCTTTATCAGTGGCGCAGGGACGCCGCTAGCTGATATCCGAACGAATTTATTGATATATAAATTAGTATATTTATACAGCAATAAATTTGTTCGGCACAGATATCAGTCGGCATTTTTGTAGATATTGGTGAATGCGCCGTTATAAAAGCGGACCCATAAAATGTGAAAATACGATCGTTTGCCAAATATGCATTGTCACAAGAATTCATAATGTAGTATTACTACAGTATACATGTATTTTCTACACAGAAAAACGTATTTCACTAACTGTATAGTTAGTGTAATATATAATCATAATTTGGTATAAAAAAAACTTAACCAAAGCTTCCTCAGAGCAAAATAAATTAATTAACCGAATATTCCTCTGTACCAAAATTAAAATAAAGCTATAGACCTATAATATTATTTTTTTCCAAATGTTTTTTGTTACTAGAGATGTTTTAAAAATAGGTACAGGTAGATCACCTTGTTGTATATCGCTAAATTTCCTGAGAAAAATGAATTCGGTGGTATTTTGTCTAATTTAACTGAACTTTTTTGCTAAATTTGTACCTAAACTAAGCATTTTTTACAATGTAGGCCAATTTATGTCTATCAAAAAACAATCTGCTAAGATAGAGCCCTCTGAGTATAGGTATCGCAAAGCTAAATTTACAGGGCTATATTTCAGATATTAAGTTTTAAGTTTAATAAGGTTAAGTACCCCAAATAAAATCCTTTTTGATCAAGAGTATTTTAGTGATATGCCGCAGGTATAATTTTTTTGCAGTAAATAAAATAATACTTGAAAAAAGATAATAAATTATTTTACATGATTTATTAAATACGAACTAATATTGGTACTATACTAATGTCCAAAACAAAAAAATAGATCATTTGAAGTCTGAGCTCAATTAATCTATGGCATTCACCTACAGTACATAAGGACGCATTTAGGAAAGTTAAAACAGGTAATATTAAAAAGTTATAAAATAAAATTCTATACAAAATACCGTAAGTTTCTCCGATTTTCTCTCATTCAGCTACTTCGGCAGCCAATCGGTGCTGGACATATTAAATTAATCCAAAGTGAACAACACAACAACAAAATTAAATAGTGAAGAGGTAACCGTGTAAAAAAAACAAACTGCCACATTAATTCAGCGAAATGGGTGTGGCCGCTTCATTGTTACATTTCTATTTTAGTTAGTGAAGTGTATTTGTGTAGTGTAATAGTCCAGGGAAAGAAGAGAAAAATAGGGTAAAACCTACGAATACTTTCGGATAGTTCCGATTTTTATGAAAATTTGGAATTAAGCATACTTCACCTTGTAGATGAAAAGTTATACATATATGCTTGACATGCGCTTTTTTATTTTTAGGGAATGAAAACCACCTCTTATGCTAAAAAACCTAATAAACATCTATAAAAATAGGTGTTATACATATAGACTAAAATCATATCTTAATATATAGAATAAATATTGTTTTATATCGTGGGTTATAATTTATGTTATTTTTATAAAGTTTCAACCCTTAAAAACCACACTTAATGATAAAAATATAAAATGAATAATTTCTGTAACCTTAAAATATTTTTATAGCGCATATACTATAGATAGAAATCTTTTCAATATTTTATATTATAACTAATTTATTACAATATTTCAACCCTTAAAAAACTACCCCTAATAACAAAATATTAAAAAAATTGTTTTTAACAGTTTAAAATGATTTGATGGTATAAACAGGACAAATCAAATTCTTACCTGTTTATAATACAATTTATAATTTATCGCATTGTTTCAACTCTTATAAACCACCCCCAATGACAAAATATAAAAAATGGCTTTTAAATTATTTAAAATTAATTATTAATGTCTTCCTATAGTGTTTATCAGATCACCGGGTTTCTTAAAAATCATCCTTCATTATACAAATAGAAACAATTATATACATTTAAAGTTGATAAGTAAAATTATCGTATATTAAACGATTAAAGGGGAAAAGTGAAGGTATTCTATGTATACAGGGTGTCCCATTTTAATGTCCCACCCCAAATATCTCGAAACCCGAGCAGAATGAGGAAAAATGTTTTAGACAAAAGTTATAGGGTTCGGAGGGGGACATACGATGGTGACCTTGAAAATGACCTTGAAGTCAATTTTCAAGGTCAAACGAAGGTCAACTTCGATTTTTCAAATGAAAACCCCTATTTTTTATTGTAGGATCGTATTCTACGGAAAAAAATACAAACTTTTTGCAGGAAACTTTTTTTNACCACCTCTTATGCTAAAAAACCTAATAAACATCTATAAAAATAGGTGTTATACATATAGACTAAAATCATATCTTAATATATAGAATAAATATTGTTTTATATCGTGGGTTATAATTTATGTTATTTTTATAAAGTTTCAACCCTTAAAAACCACACTTAATGATAAAAATATAAAATGAATAATTTCTGTAACCTTAAAATATTTTTATAGCGCATATACTATAGATAGAAATCTTTTCAATATTTTATATTATAACTAATTTATTACAATATTTCAACCCTTAAAAAACTACCCCTAATAACAAAATATTAAAAGAATTGTTTTTAACAGTTTAAAATGATTTGATGGTATAAACAGGACAAATTAAATTCTTACCTGTTTATAATACAATTTATAATTTATCGCATTGTTTTAACTCTTATAAACCACCCCCAATGACAAAATATAAAAAATGGCTTTTAAATTATTTAAAATTAATTATTAATGTCTTCCTATAGTGTTTATCAGATCACCGGGTTTCTTAAAAATCATCCTTCATTATACAAATAGAAACAATTTTATACATTTAAAGTTGATAAGTAAAATTATCGTATATTAAACGATTAAAGGGGAAAAGTGAAGGTATTCTATGTATATAGTAAACAAATGTTTTGTTGTTAAAATAAATTTATGTATACATAAAATAATTGTACATCATCGTCACTGTCATTTTCTTCCTCCTCGTCTTCATCTATTATTGGCGGTAAGGTACCGTTGTTTTTATAACGATAACTTAATTTTAAAGCTATTAAGACAATACAAAAACGATTTTACGGAATTTTGACAGCTAAAAGTACTGTAAAATTGAATATTATTTAACACGTTATTTTTCTCTATTAATTTTTATCCCACACAAAAAAAAAACAAAATATTCTGTGAAAAAAAATCTAAACTTTTGTACCCGTGAATATTTTTAGTATCTTTTTTATTTTTAAAGTTATTTTCAAAAATATGATTTTTTGGAATTATTTTTTTTTCAATCGAAACGTAATATTTTCAAAAATATGCATTCTAAAGCGTTGACTTGTATAATATATTGTTAGCACATAAAAAATTTTAAATCTTGTGAGAAATTCATCGCTTTTTGTACTGAATTTTTTTTTCAGTAGAAGTGAATTAACAGTTTTATTTTGATTATAATTCTGTTAATTTTTATGCTAATGTCTTAAAGTCAACTTCATTTTAAAGATTTTTTTAAAATACTTTAAAAAATGTTATGTGCATTTTTCTTGAAAAATATTTTTTTAGTTATTTTACGTTAAATGCTTCCAATTTAATTTCTGGCGGACATGAAATTACCTTCAGCCAACCGTATCTTAGCACCTATTGCACCTACATAAATGAAAAAAACTCAATCTTTTTATTTTTCTATAAGCTTCATTTTCTTCGTGATGGTTTTTTTCCATAGAATGTAGTATATTTTCCGAGTTATGCGAGAAAAACTACTGAAAAACGTCTTTTTAATAAAAAATACATTTTCAAATACTTATCGAAAAATGTTTTTGCTTTTGGTTATTTTCATTATTTTATTTTTCACCCCCTGGGCTCATTGGCACTACATAACTTTTTTTGAGCTATTTTCTACTTACAGTCCAATTTTTACATCAATCGGTTCTATCCGAAAGAATTCGGAGGGAAACCCTTGGCTCCATGAACTAAAGTTATAGACTTAATTATTTCAATGTCTAGTGACGGTACAGTGTGTTTTTGGGTTTGTCGTCTATTGCAAGAAGATAACATCAGACGGATTATGCCGACCTATAAGTACCGAATAAGAAAATGTCTGAAAGATTATGAAAGCTTTGAACGCCAATACGCCAATGTTGGACTAGAACGAATTAAGAGAATGAAAAACTCGATTTTATCAATATATATTACCTACTGATAGATTACTTGTTAGGTACTAATGCATGATTTATCTTATTTAAAAGAATTAAATTTACGTGTATGTGGGATAATAAAACTCATGACGATGTTCATCCACTCAATGAACCTAACGCTCTAAAGAGCAGTAGGTACTTCAGCGCGAGTGGTATGGAAATTTTTGTTTCGATAAAATTAGATTTTAATAACCTTTCCTTTTAATTATGAGATTTGACAACAATGCATAGCCCAGTTCTCAATGGTGCATGAGCTACAACTAACGCGCGTTGTTTGAGGTAACATTAGCTTGTCCGGTTAGAGGTATGAAAACTATATAAAGACAAAGTTTTCACAACAAAATTTGAAAAAATAAAGTATTGACATGAGTTTCTAAAGGCCGTGGTTAGCATCCGTATAAATATGAACCCCATTCAAAGTTACATGCTTTATATGTACAGGGATGGCCAGAAGTACGGAATAAAATTCATATCTTTTGAATGAGTTAATTTTTTTTAAAACGCCGAAACACGTTAACTGATTTTGATTTTTTCCCATCTTTCGGTTATATAATAATTAATTTTTCTTCAACCCCCTAACCCCCAGCTACCCCTACTTTTTTTTTCAAATGGAAACATAAGGCATGAGGGGGCTCGTTGAAAAGCTTATAGAAAACCGAATCCAGCCATACCAAATAAACAAGTTTTATTTTTTCAATAACAAGTTTTTTTTCATTTAGAAATTGAAACAACTAGATAATTTACAAAAATAAACTCAATGTCGCAAATGCTGAAAATGTCCTCCATTCACTATTTGGCATTCTCCAAGACGATAGTAAAAGCTGTCCACAGCATTCTGAATGACTTCAGCTGGTAAATTATGCATCTCCGCCCTAATCTTGTTCTTTAAATTCTCAATATTATCCGGTCTGTCCTGGTAGACTCTTTCTTTCAAATATCCCCAAAGAAAATAATCCAGGGGTGTTAAGTCGGGGGATCTTGGCGGCCATTCAACTGTACCCCGTCTACCAATCCAGCGATTTGGAAACATTTCATCTAAGTATCTTCGAACATCAATACCAAAATGTGGGGGAGCGCCATCTTGTTGGAACCAAATTCTTTCATTCGGTATATCTGGATCAATTTCATGAGGGAAAATCACAGCTAGAGCAGGTATCAGGTCAAATGTTAGGAAATCCAGGTAGCGTGCGGCAGTAAGATTTTCTTCAAAAAAGAATGGGCCCAAGATTCTGTTGTTGATGATACCTGCCCATACATTAACTTTTTGTGGATGCTGCGTATGCGATTCGCATGTCCAGTGTGGATTTTCCTGGGACCAAAAGCGATAGTTGTGCCTGTTAACCACTCCATTTAAATAAAACGTAGCTTCATCCGAAAAAAGTACGTCTCGTTGAAAACCATTATTGTCGTCACACCGTCTCATCATTTCCTCACAAAATTGTAATCGCCTATCATAATCGTCTTCCAAAAGCTCTTGGACAAGACATACCTTATAGGGGTGGTATTTCTCTTGTTTCAGAAACATTCGAATTGCAGTTCGAGAAGCATCGTGATTGCGGGCCAATGAAACAGTTGAAGTATGAGGATTTTCAACAAGTTCTAATGCAATGTCTAATTTCTTTTCTTCATTCAAAGCACGTGCCCGTCCAGTTTTGGGCAAAGTCTGTACTGTACCGTGTTCCTCAAATTTGTGAAATATTTTACTAACTGTCCCTTGCGAGATTTGGTTTTCGGGATATTTCGCATTAAATAAATCGCGCACTTCAGCCTGACTTCTTATTTTGTCTCCACATCCAAGCAATATCAAGATTTCGATGCGTTGCCTTTCCGACAATACCATTGCAATTCAGTAAATAACTTGATTTTGACACAATAGTAACGTTTCGAACTCCAATTTACAACTAAAGCGAAAAATTAACCAGAAAGCCTGGCAAGTAAGTGGTGCCAAAAAAACGCAACATAAAAAATATATCTTTTTTGCGTTAGCAGTGATAGGTACAGTTTCAAATTCTTTATTTTATTCTGTGCAAATTCATGGAGGATAACACTGAAGATAATTAAATTTTATTTCACTTGTTAAGTAGGTGTTTTATACAACCCTAAAAACCTTGCTATTGAAAAAATAAAACTTGTTTATTTGGTATGGCTGGATTCGGTTTTCTATAAGCTTTTCAACGAGCCCCCTCATGCCTTATGTTTCCATTTAAAAAAAAAGTAGGGGTAGCTGGGGGTTAGGGGGTTGAAGAAAAATTAATTATTATATAACCGAAAGATGGGAAAATATCAAAATCAGTTAACGTGTTTCGGCGTTTTAAAAAAAATTAACTCATTCAAAAGTTATGAATTTTAATCCGTACTTCTGGCCATCCCTGTAAATATTATTTATAAGTATTGGGTTGCAATTACAAAAGGAAACAATCTGTTATTAGCTGGAAAATGAAATATTTCTATTCAGGTTAAGTCACACAGTTTCACAAAATGCAATATCTCCAACCCGACTTTTATCTGCTGCTCGCAAGTGTATCTACAAAGGAAATAGAGGTCGAAATAGTATTTACACAGACGTCGAGGCGGTTTACAGGAGTACGTGACGGAGTGAGATGTGTGTCACCGAATAATAAAAGCAAATGGGTCGCAATAAGGGCCTTCGAGTAAACGCGTGTACTCACAAATTCCTGTTATTGAGCGCTGAGATGATACACCGCCTCGGAATTGCTGAAACTCTACGCCTCAATCGGTAATCCGCGGATCAGTGGCGGCTTGAGATTACGCGCAAAGCCTTCAGAGAGAGAAATACATGATTCGAATTTTGAAAAATCGTACACGGTTTGTCAACTGCCTGCTACTACTATTGATAGATGTTAGTTAAACTAAACCATTTTATAATACTATTTATATCATCATTTTTCAATTTTTACACTATTTCACTAATCAACTGAACAATTTCCGTGCTGATTGTCACGTCATCGGCTTTCGAAAGACATATCGCTCTCTTATTCAGAAAAAGATTCTGAAACTAATCAAGATTCAATCATCAATCAAAATATTCAGATAACGTTTTTTTGAGTTGAATATTTCCAAAATAATATTAATTTTGTGCTTATGTACTGAGGGAACTATTTACATTTTATTGGTGGGGTAAGCTATAGGTAAATAGATACATTGACGATGGATGGAATGTTATATCTGAAACTGTAAGAGACAGAAAACTAAGTTTTAAACCATTCAACTTAGTGGATACCATAGACTGGGCGATTTTCGAGACATTTTGAAGAAAAAAGCAATTGTTACATTCCAAACATTTGTTGTAACATTTTTTAAATAACTAGAAACACTACTATAGCAATATTTTGTAAACAATTTCACTGTCGACTTGGGAAAACCATTATCAATTTTATTTTTTCTTAAGGGTGCCATATTGCATTGTAAACTAAACGAAAACATTTTGTTTTTGACAATGCAGGTATCACTAGTGCAGAAAAACTGAATTAACATATCGAAAAGACAAAAAATAAGTTTTAATGTCATATTCTGACAAATTTGACAATAGTAAACTTTTCAACACAGCGTATTAATATTTGAAAACTAGCTACATTCGCACTTATTCTTAACAATTCTTAACCGATTTTAACAATTTTTTTGCCAAATCCCGTGACACTGTATAGGAAACATATTACTTTCATTTTATAATTCCAAACCATAGCAGCTGCTATCATTTTTTTGTTAAAATTTGAGAAATATCTACTATTATGCATATTTTAGGGCAATTTCAGCAGATTATCACTAGAGAGTCACTTGAACACATATACCGATTTTTGTTATTTTTAATTGTCTCTAAGATCCAAGAAGTTATGTTAATATTATCCTAATAATATGCAGAAACTAAATTCATTAATTCGAAATATGTATTTTAATCTAATAAAAATTTACATGTTCTAAATAAAAATATTTCGTGCAAATAGAAAATAATAGAAAAATAAGTTTGTTTCACAAAGAATTCCAATAAAAAGGATTTAAGGGCGCCATATTCTTTAAATAGTGTTTTCCACAAAGACAAATAATTTCAAACATTTAATAACTGAATAATCTAAAGCTTATCAAATAATAGGAATGTTATGTCATACCATCTGGTTATTTTCAGAGACGCCGCAGTAAAACGAATAAACAGATGCAAAAAAACGATCAAACCATCAACGTTTTAGGTACCTACTGAAATCTAGGAAAATACAAACCTTTTTATATATAACTGTACATAAATACGTAAATATTCTTATAACATTTACTTGCTTAATCCTACATATAAAATTGTTTACTTTTATTTATAAGTACGTGAAAATAATTTTTAAAATGTGGGATTGGGATAACAGCAAACGCATGTTTTACAAACGCTCTTTTTAAGTTATTATTTTATTTGAGTAAATTTAAATAGTAACGATGAAAAAACAGAACATCAAGGATTTTATTTTTGTGCTTACTTTTGTTCTACACGTTTTACTTTTCAAGATTTCAGTACCTAAAAACGCCAGAAATTTGACTATTTCTCGGCCAGGGATATGGTCACCTTAACAGAAGTCGAAATGCAAAAAGCTATTTAATATAAAAATGTTTTTTGTTTGTTTTGAGTCACTTGTCCAGGAGTGAATTGCAGGAACAGCACAGAATTTAATATAATTTGAACAAACAAATTCAGCAATTTAAAATTCACTTGTATTTGAAAGTTAATCTGAAGAAAAGATAAGAGAGAATTTTGAAAAGGAAAATTTATAAAAACATTTTGTTATGAAAAGAAAAATTTGGAAAAATATTTGTAAAATATGATATAAATATGATAGGTATAATAAATGTAGTTGTAAGGTAAACATATGTATGAGAGAATAGAAAGAAAATAGAAATGTGGTAGTAAAGATGCAAGAAACCGAAATTTTATCATAATTGAACAAACTATATATCTGAAGAAAGCTTGAAAACCTTAGAAATGAGAACAAGTATTAGATTTAAACAGATTCAGTGTAGTGGAAGAATATTTTATAAAAAAATAATAATTTTAAGCGGCATTTTAGAAAAATAGGCAACGTTTATTTGTTTTGTAAAAATTATTAGAGAAACGTCATTTTTGCTATAGTTAACAATAATTGTAAAAGGCTCAGAGTTAATATGATAAAAAAAATTAAGTGAGAATCAAAGAAACAATTTAGATTATAATCCACAACTTTACAACGAAAGTTGTATAAAAAGAAACAGTGCAAAAAAGTAAAGTGAGAAAAATCCAACAATAATCTAGCCGAGGGAAAATTAGAAGTTTGAAAAACAAGGACATAAATTAAAAAATCCCCACCTTAAACCCATCCAAAATTTTCAAGTGAAAAAAAAATATACGTCAGAGTCGTCAGTCATTTCTAAAAAATTGTCAAAAGTAATAGGAATAAGAATACACGTAAGTAAGACAGCAAGTAAAAGGTGCAGAGTAAATTCCAGAAAATACAAACAATAAACGAAAGCCAGAAAATACATAGCGAGAAAATAAGAAATCACATGGTATGCAAATATACAGGTTCGGACTGATGTAGAAAGCACAAAGAAACTCATCAAAGAGAGTTTGGTTTAAGAATTTTTGTACAGGGTGACGCAGAACTGATGGTTAGCCGCCATTACTTGAAACCAGAAAGAGCAAATAGGAATCCTCAAGGGGGGATCTTTATCGCATAATTAAATATTTGACTTAAAATCCCATCTTAAGTTTATCGGCCTAAAGGCTGTGACGTCATAGAATTTATTTTTTTCACATTTTTTTTACATAAGAACGTTGCTAATCTATTCGGCCTTGTGGAGAAAAACAATACGCTTTGTATTACTTTTCACGACAAAGCTGACTAGATCGACACATATTTGATCTGATCTGCTTTCGGATTAAACGTGACATTATACGAGTATTATGGCCAAAAGCAGAATTTTATTTACGTACAGGGTTATGTCTGCTGTCTACTATCAACTCTCCGTTACGCAGTCTATACTGCATTATATTGGAAAATGAAAATTGTAATGAGTTTTAAAAATATTCGCTTCCTATATCTTTTGCGCAATAAAATAATTCCATGATGCATCCCCTACACACACTCCAAGAGTTTTAAGGTTCTGCTGCCTTAAATTTCAATTCTGCTCGCCTTCCCGTATTTAAAGCGTTTCTCACAATATAAACCCATGCTGATTGAATTTTCCTTTTCCCGTGTATTTCCAGCATTTAGGGCATTTAAGAACTGACGCTGCAATGCGGTTTGGAGAAGGAAACAAAGGGCTTTATCGCCAAATACATTTGAATGCATAAAATTTAAAATTTCGTTTAGACGAAGATGTATCCAGTGAACGGAGGCGCTGAAACACTGGAACGAGATAAAGGGAAGCCGTTAAAAGGGTCCTATTATATTAAATTTAAAAATGCAGGTTCTTAAGATGTTGCTTTGGTAGTACGGATACAATCTATGGCAAATGTTAGCGGGATTTAGGAAATTCTCATGTAAAGTAAACAAAATTAAAGGCACCTGTTTGGGTTCAATAATAGATTTCAATTCTCTTCTGTGGTATATTCAAATAACTTCATGTGATATTAATGTCGCTATTATTTTGACATTCGAGCATCTCAAGAGAATAACATTTTCCACAATAAGAATAGTGGCGCACTTTATTTGTGTAGGGCTAGGATAAAGTTTTATTTCCACCTTATTTGACGTTATGTCTATTTCAAATATAATCCTATACTCTCCACTTCAGTCAGACCTCAGATTAAATTACAAGAAACTTGCATATTTTCATGCCATTTGGGAATATGAAATGAAATTGGGGACAAATTGCACCGTTCCTGAAATAAGCTGAAAAAACTGAAAACTTAATTTTTTTCATTTTTCCCATATCTTTTTTATTATAAAAACTAGATTAACAAAAATAACCAACTTTGTTGATTTTCTGATGGACCAAGCAATAAATGAAGCAATAAATTTCGAGTTAAAGGATGTGAAGAGATTTTGTTAAAGACCAAAAGACATCTATTTTATGATTTATTTAATTTGATAGTAGTAGCCATAAAAAATAAACATTTCTGCAGTGCTAAAGTTTTTTGTTATTTATTTGTAATAATAATATTTGTAATAATATTCAATAAGTGAAAAGCTAGGTATTTTTACGTTTCATTACGAAAAATAATAAATTAATAATTAATATCAAGTAACAAATAAATACAAATTACATAAATTGTTCAAATTGTTCTCCTCTGTGTTCGATGCATGTTTCTGAGTGATCCTTGAATTGTTTCCGGTGGAATTGATTGAAGTACTGCTATTTTAACTTGCAATTGTTCGATACATTGGACTAGTCTATCATAAACCGTATTGGTTACAAATCCCCAGAGAAAATAATACAAGAAATTTAAACATAACGATCTTGATAGCCAGCATATGGAACCTTAGGTTTCAATCCAAAAATTATTAAAACATTCATCCAAAATTTATGAGGACCAGGACCATCTTGCTGAAACTAGTTTAAGTTTCTCAATTTCTCTAGAGGCAAATTATTTAAAATTTCTTCAAAATCATTTCGTTGAAAGTTAAAATATGATTCAGCAGTTAAATGTTGTGAAATACAGTAAGGACCTAGGACCTAGATCGTAAAAAAGTCCACACCAAACATTTACAGAAAATTTAATTGGACCGAAATTGTGGCCTTACTTCTTACGTTAAACATGTGTTTTCATAGTATAAAAATGTTTATTTATTCTGTTTCGCTATTTGTAAATAATGCTTCAGTTCATAATATTTTAACAGGAAAATATGAATCTGCTCTCGACACATCGCAAAACCATAGACGAAATTCCAGTCTTTGTTGGTTGTCTTAAGGCGGCAATGTTTGAACTAATTTAAATTTAGAATCATGATACTTTTTTCTTTAATATTTTTCTAACTAACTTGGATAAATTACATTCTATTGCTACTTGTCCTTGGAATATTTTTAGATTTATATTAATCCGTGCCAAGACGTTAATTTCATTTGCTGTTCCATTACCGACACGGTTTCTTGCATTTTTTAAAGTATCATATTCTTGTAATCGCCTGTGTAAACGTTAACAAATATTTTTTCTCTCGGGATGCATTTCTTCATAACGTTGTGACGCAACAACTGTTTCATTGCATATAAACATTGTACATTTCTGTCTTTCACTTATTGAATATTGTGTCATTACAAACAATCATAAAAACACTTGAGCACTAAATGTTTACTTTAAAAAAAAAATTACAAAACTCATTTATTTTTTCATGGCTACTACGTTCGAAATAAATAAATCATAAAAATTACCATTTTTGTCCCTTAACAAATTCTCTTCACCCAAGTATTATATATCGTTGAACTCGAAGTTTAATGCTTCATCTAGTGGTGCAAAAACCAATATGGCGTCCATAACAAAATCAGAAGTTATGAAAACGTAAGGATCTAGGAGACCTGGAAGATGTTTTAACCTTCCAGCAGATGGAGCATATTGCCTTATAGTGATTTTCACCCTTCTTTTAATAATAAAAAAGATATAGAATAAGAAACGTCAAGTTTTTAGTTTCTTCAGCATGTTTCAGGAATAGTAAAACTTATATCTAATTTCTTTCCATAATCCGAAATGAAACTTTTTTGTAATTTAACCAACCCCGAAAATCTTCTAGTTCAAGAGTATTAATGCTGTACACCGTAAGTGGTCACTGAATATAATATTAATATTATACTATTTTGCAATAATAACACACTTCTGCAATATCTCTCTACAAATTAGTGCATTACTATTTTAGTATAGGATAGAAAATGTTCCAATAATAGCATGGCTGAAATAATTACTTATTTTTCTACGCTGTTGTAGGCAGAAAATCCTCAATTCGAACCCGAAAAAAGTATGCGTTGACCTTTAAAAAAAGAATGTGTACGTCAAGTATGCTAAATGCTTCTGTTTTCGAGAATATTAATTAACAAAATTAACCATAAATGTAAGCCGACCCTGTGCATCTTGTGCATGTGCACGGTCAGAATGCTCCGGACTCACTACATGCGTGAAACGCTCTCTACTTGAACAGCGTATTTTTGCTGCAGCTAATGAAATTCGACCAATGCCGGGAGTGTTTGCACGTATGCGGACTAATTTTGGCCATCGTTTGGAAGCATGTTTATTAGCACATGAAAAAACTTTTAACAATTTTTGTAGAGCATATCGTCCATTGGTAAGTAGGTAATTCGTTTATTCGTTTAATTTTTGTTACTTTTAAATTTAAACCGTCAGCGCTTTCGCTGTGCGGCGTGCGGCAACTTCAATATCAAAGGTGCAGTTTTTTTCCGTACCAGGGACGACTATAAATTTATTTAAACCTTCGTGTGATTTTTTTTTCAATTTAAAAATGTGCTACCACCCTGATTTCATACAGGGTGGCAAGGTGCCTATAAAGTCTCGTAGGTTGAGGGTTGGCCCGGTCTCAGTGAAGAGGGGAGTGGGTAAAGGGTTGGTCCCGATGGAAGGTAAACCTATTTGTTAAATTTACGTGACTGAACCTTACGGAAATCGAACAATAAGAAAACGGGAAAAGGCTTCAAATTATAGGCATGACTCAAAATAGAAATTTTACTAATATAAACAAATAAATAAAGTTCATACAGGCCAAGGTGATCAGATTTTAATCACCACCAAATGCCCTGGTATTCCAGGAAACATCAAAATTCTAGTGCACAGTAAAATATTTATTTAAACCCTTCTATAGTACTACAGTCGGTGTACATAGTATGCATGTAAATTGTAAATAATAAATGGAAAGTATATATACAGACAGGGCTATACTGCATATGGTGATGTATCGAGGGTGTAATATACTAAATAATAATAAATAACAATAAATTACGTACGGAACGGAAAAAAGGGGAGGGGGGAGTAACAAGACAACGACACGCATTAAAATATTCCCTGACCTTCCATGGTTACAATAAGACTAACTAGGGTAATATAGCAAAATAAATAAATCCTGAATAGGCAATTTAAAATCTCCAAATAAGTGAATATGCAAGCAATTGATAAGTACTGATATAATATCGTTTAGAGTCCAACCAGTCACTAAGCACAAGAATAATAATAAATAATAATATCGGGATGTAGTATCATTGGTGTATTCAAAATCGGAAAAATTAGTTAATTAGAGTAGATAATTGAATAGGCTTATCTGCATTCCTAGGTCGGTCTCGTCTCGGGGTGTGGTTTTGGTTTCGGCCCTACCAACGGCGCCTGAAGTAGAATTTGCCGTCCTCCACGAGTCGTCCCGGTAGACGTGAGAATCTAGATATCCCGAACCCAGGGATGGTTGGGGCGGAATGTCAGTGCAGTGAACGAGGAGACGAATAAACGAGTAGACGACGAAGTGAGGCCTAGATTAAATTTTATGTTTAAGCATATGGTTTTCATGCAAGAGTTACCTAAAATTATTGTAACGTACTTTACTCGGTCGCCAAATTTTTGTAACACCCTTTATATCCTTTACTTTATTTTGGTTTTGATTTTGCGGTGGTGACTGTTCGGTTCAGACGTTACTTGTGGCTGCCCCCGGTATACTACCAACTCTAAACGGAATCTTAATTCACAATTGCGAATTCTAATTTACTGGATTTATTGACGTCACTGACGTCCCTATTTGGACGCCTAATTTTATGACGACCCTTGACTACTAGTTTATCGGCAGCGGTGGTTGGCAGCCGGCGGTGGTGAGTGACGTCACAGGAACGTACTCCGGATTGAATCTTTTTGTTCGGTTTTTGTCTCGGGCGCCAGTTTCCCTATCTTTTACGTGGGGGAAACTCCACGTGAAACCTACCCTCGGGTTAGAGTAAGTACTCGGGATAGCTGCAGTGAAGAAAGTTTAATTCCAGGGGTCTGTTATATTTCTCTTAATTTCAAGCAAAGTAGTTCTCTGAGTGTAGTGTTATTTTCCTTTCAAAATAAACGGTCTTATCAGTGTAGGTCACAAAAAGATAAGCGGACCCGTTTTTACTGATCGGAATTTTGTCAACTTTGTCGGTGTTAAAAATGAATACAAACTGGAAATATGTTTACTAGATTTATTA
>NW_019417102.1:411673-424667 GCF_000390285.2 Anoplophora glabripennis
TTTTGAGTTTACTTCGCTGGTACCAAATGATCTTGGCTAACTTGGTTAGTTTTGGATATACAGGTTTTTAAAAAAAAATCGCCCATTTACATTAACCTCTTTATCTCCCTTGTCACTAAATTTAGAAGAAAAAAGTTTGAACATTATTTGTTCTATTTTTTATGCGGAAGCCATTAGCAAACTCATGTTTTTTACAAATTGCACAGTTTCTCCGATATTACATAAACATAGGTTTTTTAAATAGAACACCTTTCAAAATGTATAAAACCAAGTAATAGTCGTTCAACAAGCTTTCAATCAGTCAAAAATAAATTCACTGTCAATATTAAACAACAAAAGTATGTAAATCACATGGCCAACTGAAAAAATACCTATACATTTTTTGCATTTTTCTCCATTTAGGCAAATAAAATGTATCTATTATTATATATGGCTGAAAAAGTAGCAGGGTGTTCTATTAAAAAATCTATGTTTATGTAATATCGGAAAAACTGTGCGAGTTGTGTATTTTATGTTCTAGAAACATTTAGTTTGAATTTTATATAGACCAAATAAAAAATTATATTAAATTGTGCTTTATCTTATTTGTACCTTTAAACAACATAAGACAAATGGAATAAATTATACATACACCGTCGCGTGTCGGTCCTATTCAGTGCAGATAATCGACTTGACTTGAAAAACTATTTTTTTGCATTCGAACTTCTTTGAATTCAAGTTGATTTTCGACTTAATCACAGTAAATGAAGTAGGCCCAGCCAAACCTCGGTTCCAGGGCGGCCTCGTAGTAAAATTTTAAGAGTATGATTTTCTAATTCTGGGGCAAATCCAACCGAGGTTGTAACAACTGCAATAAGGTCTATCACCACTGTATTTTTCCCAGAAATAAGCAAATAAATCTTCGCCTAGCGAATTTTGCGGTTCACACCATGCTCGAAAATCAACAACCTTTCTTAATTCTCGTCCTCGGCGATAAAAACGACGAAAGAATCTCCGCGCAAAAAGGGACCCACGCCGATAAAATACGTCGGACTATTAAACGAAATTCGGTATACCGGGCGATTTATTTAGTCGGTACCTATATCGCCATAAAAGTATACAAACAAAATTAATTTAATATTAGTTTTTTTTTCTTTAACAAGAAAACCGTAACAAATGTTTTAGACCATCTATTGCTTAAAAAACTTGCTCATTTTCGTGCCCTCCATCACCCTTTTCAAGAAACGCACTTATTTCAGAAACACCCTGTATAAGAAAATTAACGTGTCCGAGAATTTTTGCAAAAATTTCTTCATTTCTGTTTAAAATAATTTATTCGATGCTTTTAAAACGTGCGGTATACATTCTGAACCAGAATTTAAGCATTTGTTTATTATGTACAGGGTGGTTGATTTTCGATAGTTTTATAGGGTACAGCCAAAACGGTGATAGATACAAAAAATGTGATATCGATGTCCCGTTCTCTTCTTTTGAGTTTACTTCGCTGGTACCAAATGATCTTGGCTAACTTGGTTAGTTTTGGATATACAGGTTTTTAAAAAAAAATCGCCCATTTACATTAACCTCTTTATCTCCCTTGTCACTAAATTTAGAAGAAAAAAGTTTGAACATTATTTGTTCTATTTTTTATGCGGAAGCCATTAGCAAACTCATGTTTTTTACAAATTGCACAGTTTTTCCGATATTACATAAGCATAGGTTTTTTAAATAGAACACCTTTCAAAATTTATAAAACCAAGTAATAGTCGTTCAACAAGCTTTCAATCAGTCAAAAATAAATTCACTGTCAATATTAAACAACAAAAGTTTGTAAATCACATGGCCAACTGAAAAAATACCTATACATTTTTTGCATTTTTCTCCATTTAGGCAAATAAAATGTATCTATTATTATATATGGCTGAAAAAGTAGCAGGGTGTTCTATTAAAAAATCTATGTTTATGTAATATCGGAAAAACTGTGCGAGTTGTGTATTTTATGTTCTAGAAACATTTAGTTTGAATTTTATATAGACCAAAAAAAAAATTATATTAAATTGTGCTTTATCTTATTTGTACCTTTAAACAACATAAGACAAATGGAATAAATTATACATACACCGTCGCGTGTCGGTCCTATTCAGTGCAGATAATCGACTTGACTTGAAAAACTATTTTTTTGCATTCGAACTTCTTTGAATTCAAGTTGATTTTCGACTTAATCACAGTAAATGAAGTAGCCAACTTTGCTTTTAAATATGAAACCAACTATATAGTCACTGTTTCTGTTTCTAAGTCAGTTTCTTCCTGAATTATTAAGTTCTGTTCAATAGTTTATAAAACATTCCTTTTAAGATGTCACTTACATTACGGAAGTTTGTAGGTATAAAATTTAAATGAACTCTCAACTAGGTACTTCCTCGACAAAGTAAGAGACATGTTATATATTTCATCATATTGCCGTAGATGACAGTTCCTGGTTTTAGAATACGAACGGAACTACATGTCTCACTTACGTAGAAAAAACTGAAATTTATGTAGGAACTATTTCCTTTAGAGAAATATGTTTTCTCCAAGTTCGGATGAAGGTAGCTGGGCCTTTATGCCATAATAATAAAATTTTACGTCATTGTAGTTTGTTTCCTATTGGAAGTAAGCAAAATTTGGTTCGGCAACTTTTTCTTACGGAATTGGTATTTTCCTGGCAAACACAATAACACCCCCAGCAAATTTTTACATAATAGCCATTTTCTTCTAGTAAAAATAGGCTGTTTTTTCCCAGTTATTACCCCTCTCATTTCATATTTCTTTTTTAATGTATTAGTAAATTGGTTATTTTTCAAGCAAAGTTTGTAAATTACTCAGAAATGTTTTTCAAAATAGAATAGTTAAGGTTAGGCTGGGAATATGTAAATAACCAACTACATAAAAATAAACATTTTGCTGACAATGCTCTTAGTTAAAATAATTTTTATTCATAGTAAAATATGCATATTTATGACTTATTTTTTGTTAAATATTTAACGAATCAAAAATGAATACATTATATTACTTCGTTTATATTCTCTGTATTCTCTTTTCCTAAATTTGTGATCCTGCCATTATTTACTTAAGTGTGTTCTGTTTTTATTTAAAGCCACGCTATTTTTAGGTATTGTTATTCTTGTTATTATATTTATGTTAGTTGTTAATTGGTAATAGTTTTGCGATCTTGTAGATTCCATGCAGTTATTGTATGAATTCTAGTTTGCTTTATTTCTGCTTCTCTTATTATTTAAAAATGTTTTGAGAGTCGCATTACATTATAATTGTTAAATGGTTTGATTCATATAGGTAATATAAACCATTTAACATTGACTACAAGTAAAACGTTGATATATTTCTGGGCTACATAGTGTAACTTTTCCTACATCCTGGGTTGCTGACTATTGTTGAGGTGCCGTTGTTCAAGAATGCTAGGTCACAGTGGCTTAATAGCCTCCAGTAGATTTTTCCATAGGAGTTGTCACATTCGCATCCTCATGAAATGTGATGCGCATTGGATTCTATTTAGGCAGGGTTTTAGTATTGGGGAGAAGTAATGGAACCACATTTGTGGTGTAGTGATTTAATTGGTTACTGATTTTTGTTCTTATGATTACAGTTGAAATGAAAATATTAGTCGGTGTTTAGATTTGTTGAAAATTGTAGGTAATTTGTTTTTGTAAGAACTGTAACAAAAGCCGGGACGCATAGTAATTTATTTGTTAGTTCTCGGGATGGATGGGCCAAACAGTAAAATAGTTCAGTCAACACTAATTTTGTCGAAAAGTTAAGAGTTTTCAAGTAGGTTTACCGATGCCACAAGGCCCTCCTTCGGAGAAGGCCCCATGAAATTTAGTATCAGTATTTTTAACAAGTTCACTTAGACCGTCGGAGCCATGTGTTGAGCATCTGGTATACAGAGAAAAATCGATATTTCTAATAACTCGCGAAATGCATTCGAAACAATACGTAGGAATTCCAAGATATTTAAATAAGTTGTTAAATTGATGAAAAGAAAGATATATCAAATAGCTGGTTTTTGGGCGGATTTTTCAAGCTATAAGAATAGATTAAATGAGATTGACCAATCCGTCCCGTATTGCTACACGGAGTCACAAGAGGAAGGTGTAGGCTTATTTGTAAGTTTAGTCTCAAAATTATTTAGACAGTTGTAAAATCAGTCAATTAGATAACTATTAACATGGCATAGTTATGCCAAAGCGTCCCGATATTCAGGGTTCCCGCCAGTAAGATAAGAACAGAAACTTCTGAACCCAAGAAATGAGCGTGTCAAAGAAAGGTGTCAAATTTAGGAGAGATCTCTGAAAAACAGGCAGTTTTTCCTTGGGTTCTACATTGAGCAGTCTACTTAGTTTAGAGTCTCGGGTTAATTTAATAATGGAAAAAGTCATTCCAAATTTTGCTATGGATCGTACATTCCCTTAATCTCGGTACGCTGTCGCGTGCCAATAAATTAATTAATAATGTTTTTCGAGCCCGTTGTGTCGTTATTTTGTTTGTTTGTTTTGTTTCTATTGTTATTAAAACCCTTCCTGGAAAGTTTTGGTGTTTTCTTGTTCTTCTAACTTAAGTGTCACCCTATACAACCAACCACTGGATTACCTTGTACATGAGCGACGTACGGTAAGTGTCTGGAATTCATTCTCTGAACGTACAACATTTCTAAGTTCCCACGTATTAATTAAAGTGTAATGATAATTATAAACTCTCTTTCGAGAAGTTAATAGTAAACTCTTTTATCAGTTAATACCGTAATGATACTGGTCATAGCGGTAGATAGATAAATAAAGAAATAATCCTTCAGGTTACAGAACTAACTCCATCATTTCCATCATTCCGGTACAATATTGTACCTAAAAATTTTAAGTAACAATGGAGCTTTAACCATGTGTACCATAACGTCATAGTCCTATTTAGACACACTATATATTTGAATTTATTAATAATTAACCCATAAGAGGTAAAATGAACGTATATGCAACCGATATTAATGAAGAAAATGTTGAAGTGCAAATTATACCTCAATAAAGCGGAAAAAGTAAAACAAGTAATAACGTTCAGTTTAAGAGAACGTGCAATAAAAGTTAAATACTCATTTGGTTTGCTAATAACTTTCTTCTGACTACTGCAAAACAAGATAAAAATGCCAGAAACCTGTGAGCATTTTCATGGAAAAGCGGATCTGAGATTTTTACTTAAAAGTTATATACTTTTCTTTCATACTGCATTTAAACCTTTCATAATTGAACAGTGAGAGGTGCAAAAACGGAAGCGGAAATCATTTCCTCCGACGTCCGGGCCGGGGTAAAAACTTAATACTTCACTCCGCGCTACGTGGATCGGAAACTAATAACATTTCAGCTGCTGCAAGTGCGAATTCTGCACTAAATTGAATTATTATTTCCAGGCTAAGTGCATTTGTACAGTGCTCCTCGGTTGTCTGATTTACTTTTAAACTATTCATATCTGCGTTATAGAAATCTCACTAAGCGTCTACTTTGGACGGATTTTCAGCATTTGCAATTGAACTGCCTTTTCCGGAATTATTAATTCTTTGTTCATTGTCGACTTTTCATTTCAGAAGTTACCTTCATATAATTTTAATAAAATTTCCATAGATTACAGCATTTATTTTTTTATACCGCGTTAGAAACCTCTAAGCAATCATTTGAGGCGCCAATATTTATCATTTTATTGGGGTTCCATTATCTATTAACAGACACTAATTATTTAACAGCAATGTCCGCGGAGCATGGAACATGGAAGAGAATGAAGAAATCGTCGTTTCATCTTTGAAATATGATCGGGATGGTACGGGAAGTAAAATGATTGAGAAAGACAGCACAATTCAGTATTATTTATAACTAAAGCATATTGCATTTTAAAAGTACAAGCCAAACTACATTATTGGCAAAGCTCTACATATTTTTACATTTTTACACAAGATCGGTAAAATAAGGTATATTGTTTTGCTACAGAATATTATTCTACAATGAAAACTTATTTAAGTAATTTCTCTTTGCCTTTCTATTACTAAATAAAAGAACAGTAGTATAAGATTTAATTGAGCTACCTATTAACAGACAGCGCAATTAAGGCATAATCTAGCTCGTTAGAGATGTCCACTAAATTCGTTATACTTTTTACATTTTTTTAAATCATTTTAAATAATAATTTTATACAAAAATAAAAAATACAGGTTAAGTTTTTTGTCGCGTTATTTTATTTAATGGTAATATTTAAAAAGGCGACATCACCCTATTGTAATGTAAACCACTTTAAAGCATATAGAATAAAATTAAGGTTAAATCTCGTTACAGATTCCGTTGAAAAATGTTCAAGTTAAAGAACTTGTAACGAAGTGATTTTCCGACACCCCACATTTGGTTTGTTTTTATTAAATTTAATTAATAAATATAGTTTACCGCACCGGCATTGTTATTGGCATTTCAAACGCCGTCCGTCACCGCGCAGCGCCAAGCCGATGGCCTGAAAATTCACACCGCGTACGCCAGTCTTCGACCTGCCAGCGTAGGGAACAGTCGTGCCGAGCTCCAGCCTGCCGTCTAGCTAGCAATACGTCACCACCACCTGAGTAAGATTTTTACAAGTCCGTCTTAGGAGAACTACGCAGCCGCTGCCGAGGCATCGCCAGGGCTTAGGAATTAAGCCGCCGCAGGAGCAACAGTTGACCACGAGGCATCGTAGAGACCAGTCGAACCGTCAGCCGTTGCAGTAAGACCTACGTCACCAATAGGGAATTGGTAAGATTTCACTAAGTCCAGCCTGAGGAAACTGCGCAGCCGCCAGGATTCGCCGTACGAATATAGCAGACAGGCTGTATTCAAAGGATTAGTCTACCAGGAGCCGTCGTCGCATCCAGTCGAGCCACCAGCCGCCCTTCCCGAAGATACGTCACCGCTGGAAGTAGGTGAGAATTCTACAAGTCCAGTTTAGACGAACTGCGCAGCCGCCAATCCGACACAAGGGACTTAGGAAACAAACGAAATTCGTGAAGTCAGTTCATCTCCAGCCGCCGCCAACACCAGTCCAGTCCGAAGACCGCTGCAGTAAGTTAGGTTCCGCGCATATTCAATGCGCAAGTCTCTTGAGGTGACAAGAGACCTGACGAGGTAATTGTACTGCAGACTGCAGAGTGAGTCCTGTTCCAGCATTCCGACCGACCGGATGTGCCCAGGAAGAGAAGTGAGTCAAGGTTTAGGGAACATAGGTAAAGACTTGGCTGCTGTCCGCTTGTACTAATCATATCTTGCCTTTTCATTTATCCGCCGTACCACGACAAGGAAAGGTGCACTGTTGTCTCTGTCCGGTGCACTGGACCTAAACTGCGTGTTCGGCTTATAGGATGTTGTCTCCCCCTTTTTCTGTCCTATGAGTTGAAACGCAGGTCGTAACTAATCATACTTTCTTTCAGAGATTTACTGCCAGCCGCCTGCCAGGATTGAGGAGCCCCGCTGTTACTGTTTTATTACTTGTGTGTAAAGATAGTAACCAAGTCTAGTCCATAGTTATTGTTTGTAGCTTTGCTTTGCTAGATCGCTTCCTTCTTTCTGGTATCTGCACTACCGCTTACCGCATTAACCGTTTGCCTGTTTTACCGTTCCGCTAGCTCTGCTGTGCTTTGCTTTCATCAGGTCACCGCTTAACACCGCACCGCCATCTTGCCGTTTTCCGTAGTCATCCTGTATATACCGTCACCGTTTAGCTTTAGATTTAGATTAGCATAGTGTAAATAGGTAGAATTGGACTAAATAAATGTAAATATATACCAATTTGTGGCCTTTTATTCCTGTGTGAAGTCTAACTCTCTCTAGACCCTCTGGACATACCGTGTCTTCACTGTAGCCGCTCGCGTAGTGGTGTTTCTGCACTATAAACGGAAACTGGCGCCCGAGGTAACCGCCGCCGCTCAGGCGTCATAGTGACGAACGACGAAAATACCAACACGTCACAAACTTATACAGGAATTTCCTTGATTACTAAGCAATTTTTTTTCGGCTAACGAAAGAGCGAATAGTCCCTTCCATTCTAAATTCGTGATAAATGTCTTGCTATGGGACGCTCTTTCTTAAAAAATTTCAATTTGTTATAGTTAGATTATTTATTCCGCTGTGAATTAAAAATTTCGTGAACAGTAGTCAGCCTTTTTGCGCCGTATTGTTTGAGAGACAATTACCTAACCTAACTTATAAGCAAATTTGCACCATAATAATCAAATCCAGAAAAATTGAATTACTTACTATTTATTTCTTTTTGGGCTCAATCTGTTATATGACAAATTATGATGTATAGTTTCGCTTTAACATTTAATTCCATTTCTTGGGGGAGTGACGTTCATAGAAATGGAAAAATTTACACTGTCTCATGTTCCTAAAATGTTTAACTGTCGCTGCACGTCGAATATCTTATACTCCCCTTATGTTTTATTCAAAAAATATATAACCTTACAAATAAAGACCATTTATTCAGCCAAGCTTAGTTTATTAAATTTTCACGACTTCACTTAGAGTCGGATTCATAGTATACAAAACTAATAGCAAAAAGCCGTTTCCTAAAGATGACGTTTTTCAATTAGAAATGTCTTCGAAGTCGAGGTGCTTTTATATTATTAATATGATTGTTTCTTGGTGCAAAATATTTAATACTTCTATGACAACAGAAGCATCAAGCTGTCTATTAACACATGCAAAAAGAAAATCATTTCGGCATCTCAGGACGTTATTCATATTAGTCCAAGCATTCTGTCACGGATTAATGTTAAATTTGCAGAAATTATTACCTGGATAAAAAAAATATGACCGTATAGAAAATTTAATTTTAAATTGAGTTTCTTGTTCTTTAAACCCGACCCAAAATGGCGAACATGGTTAAAAAATATCGCAAAATTGTAAAAAACGGTTTTTCTAAAATAACTAAAAAAATATAGCACGGATTGAAAAATTTTAAATGAGAAAGTTGTAGGTTTTAAAAAGATCTATCGACTGATTTTTTGAAAGTATCGATTGCTTTGTTACTTTTCGAGATATATCGAAAAAACCGTTAAAAATCTTCTCTTTTCTCTTCTTCTATAACTCGTTTACATTTACGTGCCCATATTTGCTATTTACTGCAAGCATAGCCCGCGGCAAGCCAAAAAAGTACATTTTTGAAAAATTTAAAAATATTAATTATTTTTCGAGATATATCGATTTTTTGAAAAAAAGGCGCTCTCGAAAATTGGCTAGATCTTCTCAGCGGATAGCCCTACAGTAACGATTTTCGGTTTATTTTCTTCGTAAAGAGTTATATAATCATGATGTTAAAAAATGTTGACGATTTTATTAATTTTAAGGATCAAAAATGACTTTGAAGAAGTTGCACTTTTTCAGGTGTTTTTTTCAAATAACTATTTCAATTTTATTTTATGAAAATGACTTTTAAAGAAAGAAACTGCTGAAATTTTTTCACGAATTTAAAAAAATATTTTACGACCTTCTGGAGCCGAGATAATTTTTTTATTAAAAAAAAAATTTGAGGACGCAATTAACATTTTACAGGATGGAGGTTGATATTGAATACTTATATTTAAAAAAAAAGTAGTAAGATATGTTTACTTGATTTTTATAGTAATTGAGTAATAAACTGAAGCGTGCAAGCGCTGAGTGCGTCAGCTAGACCGGACGGAGAAGTAGGGGAAGCGGCGCGCGCTCGCTCTGAAAACTGATGACGTGGAGTCTAAATGGCTTGCGCTTGCAAAATCTTTTATATCTCGGCTTCTGGACCACATACAAAAATTCTTTTGTACTTAATCTGGGGTAGCTAAACACGAATATTATAGCATTTTAGCCTTAGAAGCAAAATAGACCCGTAAATGTTTAGTTTTTATTTAACATATATATTTTTTCTTTTATTATACTTCTTCATGAAAATATGGACGACGAACAAGAAAATGAATCACAAGACAATCCGACAAAGAAAAGAATAATTTCATTCGATAAATAATTATATCTAAATAGGATACTTGTTAGTTTTCATTGTAATAATATGGGATATGTTCACTTGATTTTTAGTATTAGTAATTAGTAGTATTAGTAATAAAAATGTTTTTCTACCACCTTGTATAATTATTAAATATATATGCAAGCGCGAGCCATTTAGACTCCACGTCATCAGTTTTCAGAGCGAGCGCGCGCCGCTTCCCCCTACTTCTCCGTCCGGTCTAGCTGACGCACTCAGCGCTTGCACGCTTCAGTTTATTACTCAATTACTATTACTAAAAATCAAGTAAACATATCCTACTATTTTTTTTTTGAAAATATAATTATTCAATATTAACCTCCATCAAGCGCATCGCCGTAAAATGTTAATTGCGCCCTCAAAATTTTTTTTAAATAAAAAATTATCTCGGCTCCAGAAGGTCGTAGAAAAAATATTTTTTTTTAAATTCGTGAAAAATTGTCAGCAATTTATTTCTTTAAAAGTCATTAACATAAAATAAAAATTGTAATAGTTATTTGAAAAAAACATACCCAAAAAAAGTGCAACATTTTCAGTCATTTTTTGATCCTTAAAATTAATAAAATCGTCAACATTTTTTAACAGTATGATAATATAACTCTTTACGAAGAAAATAAACCGAAAATCGTTACTGTAGGGCTATCCGCTGAGAAGATCTGGCCAATTTTCGAGAGCGCCTTTTTTTCAAAAAATCGATATATCTCGAAAAATAATTAATATTTTTAAATTTTTCAAAAATGTACTTTTTTNTCGTATTATCAAAACATAGTGTTCGTTAAATCGATTTTTCTCGAAAACGGATCGAGATACCGAAATGAAACAAGAATACACAATTAATGGAAAAATGATTGCTCTTTCAGGTTTTGAATCAAGTTTCATGTTAGACATACAGGGTAAAAAGTTATTAACTAAATTTTCGGTAAAATTGGTCGTAAGTGGCGCCCGCTATGAGCAACGCTGAATTTAAAACACGCATCTTATTCGTTGCCTAAAAAATAAAGTTTCACAAATTTTCAAGTTCCTAACGTACATACTTTCAGAATAATCGCAAAAAAACGATTTAAAATTTTAACTTTCAACACCCTGTATTTCCGAAACTATCAACTTTCGGATAAAGCATATTTACGCCAATGGTCACCATTTCACGTGTAGTATCTTCAGCTTTCGACTTTTCCATTGTTAATGAATCACCCTGTATGTGGGAGTAGTTTGTGTACACCTATTTGGAGTACCTTCTCCCCGCAGCTGGTCTTGGAAAAGATTGACCATATCTTCCTTGAAGTTAATAAATAGTATTGATATTATGTTTTCTTCACAGACATTTCTCATCTTTTTATGTGGGATAGATAAACACAGCCTAGAATTTAAAAAAACTAAAAGAATGTGGCCCACAAAAAAAAGAAAGTGGTGCTAGCTTATCACGCTTAAATTACACCAAGAAATTTTGCAAATGTCATATAAGGCAGAAATATTTCGCATGGTATGATATAGCAGATCCATGAGAATTTAATATAGCTGTAAAAAATATCTCGTTGCTCCACATTCCCTGCCCAATCCCAGGGGCTGTCATCCGTGCCTCTAATTAAAACAAATTCCTTAATTACGACAAGCGGGGCGTAAATAAATCAGAGACCGGAAACCATCGATGGGGAAATTTTCCACGTGGTCATTTGCAAAATAGACGTCTCGGCTGTGATTAATCCGTTTAACCAATCAAGGGAGGCGGGACGGACGGGCTCTTAATCAAGCCTCGTGGGGACAGGAAGCACTCCGGATCGGATCCAATTTGGTCGCGCAACGGTTGCCACATCTTAAAATTCGTCGCCGGGGTATCGTTACATTTTCTAACACAATTATTGTTGGGGTTGAGAGAAAAAAATATATATACTTATATATTGAATTTTACACATACAGGGTTTAACTTTGAATGGAAGTCGCCTTTAAAAACACGTAGGGGACCCCGGGGCTTGTTGTCGCAGGGGTAAATTGTCGCAATTACTATAATTCCGAAATTAGACAACATTGGCCTATAAATCTCTATCACAAGTTAATTACAGATCCCTTCTTTATCTTCCCTGAGTTTGAACTCAAACCGCTAAGATGGCAGCACTGTAGGGTACAATATAAGAACTAGTGCGCACGTCGTAAATTTTCGTGTTAAGAATAATTTAAGTGTTATGCCCGTTATTGAACGTTAAGGTAAGCAAATTTTATATATAATTATAACTTAGAATGTACGTAATATAATGTGATATTTTTAAATATGTTTATTAATCATATATAAAATTAATTAGATTAGTGCGACAACTTGCCCTATAAACAGCTACGTGGTTGGTAAAATGTTCATATTGGAAGATTTTAAATACATAGAGATACACTATACAAAGGGTATTTCTAAAATATTTTAATTTATCTTAAAATAGGTCTAATGAAATGTAATAGGAACACGTTATTTTATATGCATTGCAGATGGTGAGAACATATAAAAGGAAAACTGAACGAGCACCCGTTAGTTCAGATGTTATGATGACGGGAGCAGTTAAGCTTAGAGATCCACCAACTACAAGTTAAAAGAAAAGTTTTTCTTGATGAGGAAAACTACTCACTAACGAGCAAAAGCATTGTTAAGCAAAAAAAGTAAAGTTAAGGAAGAAGTAACCTCTTCTGATGAAGAGGAAGAAGAAGAAACGTTTTGCCTCGTATGCCATGGTCGTTACAGTTTATCCACAATAGATTGGTTTCAATGCACGAAATGTAAATTTTGGGCCCATGAAAGTTGCACAGGCGGCAATCCCTATTTTATTACGTATGTCTACATTGCGGATTCCGATAATCATCGGAAGTCATCACTTGTAACCTTGCATTTCATATACATAAGTATAATATTTTTAGTTATTTATATTTTTTTAATGTTATTAAACACTTATAATACTTAATAAACAGTTTTCTCTCA
>NW_019417102.1:425140-450178 GCF_000390285.2 Anoplophora glabripennis
AATAATAATAATATCTCTACTCCTCATTCTAACTATGAGAATTAGCCCATAAGTCGGAGACTTGTGCGGGAGAGGAGGCGGAATATTATTATTAGGCAGGCCGCATTTGCGCCCAGGAACGACTTATGTTGGTACGCCCTAACCACCATTCAGTGCAGGAATGAGGAAACCTGGAAAACCTCATTAATTAGGGGGGTGGTCAAATGCCAACTGGTGTCAATCTCTCACATTGACCCAAGCCAACATTCTTCAACCCTACCATACCTGCACAGAGGGTGTCAATCCTCCGTACAAGCATAGCTAATATACGGTCTACCGGCCGCGGGAATCGAACCCGGGCAGAAATTTGCACACGATTAAAGGACTGACGCCTTAAATCGTGCGGCTATCGACCGATATTATCTCATTAATTTTGTTAACGACAACTTACCCCATATAAAACGACAACATGCCCCGCCATGGGGTACGTTGTCGTATTTGTCTATAAAAACAATATATGTCATAAATTTAATTATATTTGTATTTTCCAATTTATTCTCCTTAGATATTTTTCCTCAATCATACAAAAATCTTATGACTATATTTATTTGTAAAAAGTTCAAAAAACAACTTATAAAATCAATTAATACCAAATCTGCGACAAGTAGCCCCGGTGTCCCCTATCAATAGTTTATTACTTTTTTCCAAATTCGTCGATGCATTTTGCTAATTCATGCGTATTGATGAAAGACGCTTTGCATCCTACTTGTAGTGTATTAATGTATTTCGACAATACGTTTACTAATTCATTGCGACAGAATATACTAGACAAAGTTCAGTCAGTGATGTTCAGAAGGAGACCTACTTTTATTGCAACTCGCTGCAGTACATGTTTCCTTTTTTGTCATTCCGCGTTTGGATAGAAGAATTAAGACAAAAATATGAGGATGGTGACTGAAATTCCATAAACATGGATGAGACTGTACTTTTTTCATAAATGCGAAAACAATATTCGTTTTTCTTTCCATTTTTACAATGTACGGAGACGTTTCCTTTTTACGGTATCTACTTTCCAAATATTTTCTTTCCGTGTTGTCGTCTGCTGTGTAGAAGACAACACGATCAACGGTTCAACTATGAATCAAGATTCGAGACCGATTTGCCGGTTCATGATTTTTGCTTACATGATTTGCCAAAAAACCGACTTCTTGGCAAATAGTACGAATTAGCTCATGAGGCGTAGCACTGACGAAATGTACTATCCCCACTATGCATACATTGGTGAATCGTTGAATCAAATCAGCTTAACGGATCTTACACAAGAACGTTATTTTGGCGATCGGCAATTTAACTGATTGCTGAAACACCGCACGAAAAATCTTTCCGATGGTATCCAATCAAAATTTTTCGCCGCAGGAACCAAACCGTTACATTAGATGAAACGTAATGGGTAAGATTGAAAGAATCATGTGTACATACATTGCATTGTTACGGCGTAAACAAAAAAAGGAAAAACCAATTTTGATATTTTTGAAATTATTAATGTAGCCGAAATAAAATTACTACACTGAGTTTACTGAGTATAGTTTTAAACAAAAAAAGAACTCAATAAAATCAATTTATTCGATACATATCTAGCGGCACCGTAATACCTACCCTGTCAGCCTGGCATGCCAATGAACAATCCAGGTTTTTTTGCTGAATGCATGAGAGTGAGTTTGGCACTTTGCTTGGTCGAGTGTCTGGCACGTGTTCATTGAAGCAGTTATTGGCATTGTGTATCGTGAGCATAGCATGACACACACAGCATGTCCACAGATTCAGCCTATGTCTGTTACTACAACGTGTATGCCGCTTATTGCATTTTATAGATTACCACTATTTATTTATTTAATTATCCTCTTAAAGTTTCCGATGTCTAATAATATCTTATCCACATGTCCATGAAAAGTGAAACAAAACAAGCAAAAAAAACTTAACTGACTTTAAACCAATTTGAGTTTTGGGAACAAAAACAGAGAGGCTTTCGAAACATTAGCGGTGTAGTAGGTACTTATTGCATAATCGAGAAGTATTATCTACTTTCTCAGTGGTAAGAAATATTTCAAAATTGGAAATATCGTAAGCTCCTACACAGACAGACAAATATACTCAGAAATATAATGAGTTTCCCGTTACCAGTCTTCCCATACATTCTAAAAATATATGTATTGCTGTGTATTTTCCAGCAATAACAACAGCATAAATTGTACCTTGTGGGGTATTTAGGAACAGCGGCAAGGAAAGAAAAAAGAATATGGATTCATCTATTAAGGCAGAAAAGACTACGGATGGAACATTTTATACTTGGTGAGAACCAAATTTAACAGATACAAGAGTTACGCTAACATGTACGAGATAATTTTGCTTCATATTTTGGAAGTGATGCAGGACCTGCATGTACCGTGGGAATTTAGTAAAACTTGAAAATAAATATTTATAAAATTGCCATAGTATATCTAACCTTTTATCTTTCCTTGAGAGCTAGGCAGGTTTGTGTAGTTTTATATTAAAATATTGAATATCTTTTCCCAACCTGCTGGCGGTTGTTCAAACAATCGTGGCTCATCACCCATATTTTAATTTAATTTGATTAATTTGATCGTCGAGCTTAACGGCAACGACTTTATGAGGAGGTATATAACTAAGCGTAAATTAAAATTTTGTGGATTATTTTGACGATCGGCAAAATACAGCCTGTGTTCCGACGATGCCATAGTTCAGCGAGTGTGAAGGATGACTTGCTAAGCTACATACACATCGTGGGAATAGTATACTCGAACACAGCAAGTGGGGCTTTCAGTTCGCGTTAATTGTAATCGAGTCAAAGGAAAACAAATAGCGGGATGTGTAAAGGTAGGATTTCCTGCACGCGTCAGATGCATTTGTTGAACTACGCATTACAGGAAGGTGCCTTTATACAACCAACATATTAAGCGAACCAATTCATTCGTTACCATTTGTTCACAATTTAAGCAAAAGCCCCTAATACATTTTAGTAGGGTGGATACACGGAGTACACACTTTTAGCAAATTTGGTCCTTAGGACAGTACATACCCTATGCTGTGTAAGAAAACACCTTATCTAATGTCCGCCCAAGCCAATAAATATCCTCCATCTGTTAGCTGGCTAGTTTCTGTCCGGATCGTT
This sequence comes from Anoplophora glabripennis, assembly GCF_000390285.2. Classification (NCBI taxonomy): domain Eukaryota; kingdom Metazoa; phylum Arthropoda; class Insecta; order Coleoptera; family Cerambycidae; genus Anoplophora; species Anoplophora glabripennis. The sequence continues at coordinate 428,310 of NW_019417102.1, forward strand.
AATTGTTTGCCAGCCACGCCATAAGAGGCGATCAAATTTTCATGAGTATCTGCTGTAATAGGAGCCGAGAAAGACAAACACACGCAAAAGTAATGCGGATACTCGATTACAGCAGCACAAATAGCTAAGCAATTCTTTGTCTATGATAGCAACAATATTCAGTTCAATTGGCACAATTGGATGTACTAAAATTTCACTGTCTTGGTCAGATTTCTGAAGAATTCTGAGAAGCAGGGGAGATTTATAACCAGGGTGTTTATTAAACATTTGGCAAAAATTCAAGGGGTTATTCCTTGCACTATTCTAAGAATATTTTGTCCTTTGATGATTTTTATAAAAGCCGCTTTGTTCTGAAGATACAGGGCGAGAAAAATTTTAGGCAAAACCAATTTTGATATTTTTGAAATTATTAATGTAGCCGAAATAAAAGTACTACACTGGGTTTACCGAGTATAGTTTTAAACAAAAAAAGGACTGAAGTACAGACATTGAAAAGAAACCAGTTATTGAAACTGATTGACACGCATTTCATTTAGGAACTTGCTGATGGCAGTTCATTAAAAGCTAGGCGGTTGTACATTGAACGATTTCCTGACCGTAGTGTTCCTGATAGAAAAACATTCCAAAGTATTCGTCAACGTCTTCATGAAATAGGCACATTGAAACGAAGTGGAGGCCCAGGAAGGCCAATGACAGTAAGAAAGGTAGAAGTGGAAGAGAATATGCTGAACATTACACAGGTAGATCCAGGTACTTCTACTCGAAAAATTGCAAATACTGTGAATGTAAGTAATGGGACTGTTTGTAATATTCTTAGGGACTATTTGTTGTACCCATACCACATACAACGCGTTCAGTTCCTACTGATTTTCCTGCACGTATTGCATTCTGTCGTTCATACATTCGTTCAAATCCCTCAACTACTGACGCCGATTCTTTCTACCGATGAAGCGAATTTCTCAAGCAATGCAATAAGAAATTTTCACGATAACCATGTGTGGACTGAAGAAAATCCATATGAGGTACTTGAAGATAGTTTTCAACATCATTTCTCGTTGAACGTTTGGGTTGGAATTGTGGGTGACTGGCTAATTGGACTTACTGACGAGATGTATCGCAACTTTTTATAGACACCCATTCTTTTGCAGTTAAACACAGGGACATTATTATCAGGAATAATACATTTGATCCTTCTCAGGGACTCAAAAATTACCATATTCCCTTTACGCAACTTTCTTTGGTCAATTTCATTGATAATTTCATAAATTCCAATAAATTGCGATCTGATCACAGATGCAGAATTATTAGATTTAAGATCCTGAATATTCTTCTGAAGACTCAAAATAAGAGCATTCAGATCCTTCAAATCATTACCTAACGACCTGCAACCACCACACGTCCAATCGCAACCTTTACTAGTATCAGCTAGCATATGAAGCTCTTCCATAGTAATGCAATACAGAGTTAATTTAATAATAAAATAATAATTGTTATTGTCATGGAAACTACAGAGATTATTATTAAAATAGCATATATTAATTACATTCAGCTGGCTTTATACTAAATTCTCAACATGGGCCCCGTTTACATTAATGCATATTCTTATTCGTTTGATAAACGATTGTCTAATATTAAATAGCATTTTTTAAATTTCCTATTAAAGCTCATCCCATGGCATTGTAAATATTTGATTTTAAAATATCCCAAATATAGAAAATATAGAAATCCAATGGATTTAATTCTGGACTCCTTGCGGGCCATGGAAATGTGCTGCCACGACCTATCCAACGTTGGGGAATTGTGTGTCAAGATAGTTTCGCACCTGTACAGAAAAATGGACAAGAGCATTGTCTTGCAAAAAGAACAATTAAATCATCAGGAAGTTCTAGAAAGCCATGTTGTAAGAACAGCCATTCAAATTATATGGCAATTCAACTGGGCCCAACACATGATTTCCAACAATAGCACACCAAAAGTTTATTTTAAATTCACGTTGAAAATAAAATAAATGTTTTAAGTACCATAAAAACTTTTATCTTATATATGATATAGTAAAATAATAAAACAAATTTTCAAAAACAGCCTCAAAAATAAATATTTTAATATTTTTAATAAATCTGGCAACACTGCTTAATTTTTCTAAAGTGTTATAGGATAGTCTCAAATTTTTGTGAAAGCTTATCATTAATGTAATGACTTAAACACTTGTACATGTGTTCTCTGGTTAAGATTCTTGATTTTTTCTCTTTATGTCCAATATTTCTCTTTATGTCCAATATTTTTAAGAAAAGCAATTAATGTAGTATATTTTGAAATATGCAAAAATATTGTGGCTTTGAGCATAGAGTACTCAGATCATAAGCTTCCTGGAGGCTTTAGGGTTTCAGTTCTTGAAACAAAATAGGATGGCATTGCCTTTTCTATGATATTTTCATAATTTTTCTAGTTACATCACGTTGCAAATAGCTTGAAGATTTTCTCGTATATCTCTTTGGACTTCTCGGGAATTATGGCTGAGCATCCTACTTACCAAGCATTTTCTAAGTTTGAATCGTCACCTTCTTGAATCATAACATACAAGAAGCTTATGTTGTGGTAAAAATATTATCTTCAAGAAATTTCTAATGACACCAGATGTCACTTATCAATAAATACTCGGTCTCATAGTAACCAAAGCGAAAACTTTTTCATGTTTGTTTTATATATCTTATATATTTTTAAAATATATTTTTTTTAGTTTTAATTAAATTTATTGAATATTTGAGCGTGCAAAAAACGTCATAAGTACTGTAGTCATTAAGTGTCTTACTTCAACCAGTAAAGAACACTTATTGACCTTAATACTTAATATTACCAAGAAATACAATTTAGAACTAGAATTTACTAATTACTAATAAGCGCTGTACAAATTTGACTCTTTCATAACAACCATGAAGATAACTGACTTTGGAAGTAATAAGGTTCCCTGTATATCCGAAGAGTTGAGGCTTCGTGAGATTCTTATCTAGAGAGATTAGGACCAGCTAATAGTAATTAATGTTGCGTGAAGAAATATACGAAAGAAAAATGAGAAAAAAGCTTTTATCTTTTATTTTTCACCGCCATTAAGTCGTTTTCGGGAACGTTAAAAAATTTCATAACCCATTCTGTGACTGTGGGGTGAATAACGTAATGACCACGTAAGAATAAAAGTTTTCTTTTGTCTTCCCCACAAGTGAACGCAAATCGCACTTTTTCGGCGCCTTTTACAGCTTAGAATTTTTTGTGCTAAAAGTAAATGATAAAATGCAAATATAATAAATATAGAAACATACAGTTTAGAATTAAATAAATTTAGTAACCTGCGTTAATATATACAGGGTGTCCCGGTTCTTGATACAAAAAATTCGAGTACAGATAGGTGAAGTCAAAATAATATCAGTTCTTCATATAATTTTTTTCCATACGGGCCTTCGTTAACAAGTTACGGGTCCTCAAAGTTGAAAATTAAAATCATATTTTTATTTACAGTATCTAAACTATTAACTTCGGCATGATGCAAATTTGGTGATCCATAACACATGCGTACAGCTTGTTTTTGATGTAGTAAATGAAATTTCATTATGACCAGAACGCCAGGGACGGACTATTCCCAATGGTTAACAACCCAGAATTTTTGCATAGATGACGATCACAATCTACCTGTATCAAAAATAAGTTCCCTGAAGAATTTTCTAACGATAATGCCCTAAATATTTGCGATTTTATGTCACAGTGCACATCGAGCGGCGCCTCCACCATTTTTTTATTTAATTTTTAATTGCACTTAATTACCATGTTGGAACCATACATATTTTTAAAATAAGAGCCAAGAAAATTTTATCGTCTGCTAATGTAATTTTCATTAACAACATTTGACAGTCACACTTTACACATAACGCAAAATAGAAAAACAAAACAAGAATAAATTAAGTCAAAAAAATAATTTATAAGAAAGAAAACTATCAAAATACATTTTCACCTTCCACCTCCACATAAATCCTAAGGCTACGAATGGTATTTGTTTGTACACGAAAAAAGGTAATAATTTAATAGGACCATACGTTTTTGAGGAACGTCTGAATGGACATCGATATTTGAAGTTTTTGCAAAATAATTTGCAGCTACTATTAGACGATGTTCGATTAGCCACACGAAGAAACGTTTAGTTCATGCACGATAGGGCTCCTCCCCATTTCAATATTGATGTACGAAATTATTTATCCATTGTGTTTAATAATAAATGGATTGGTAGGGGAGGCTCAATTTCATGCCCACCACGTTCTCCAACTTACTCCAACTGAGATATAGCTCACAAAATAAAGGTACTGCAATTGTGGACAATAAAAAGTTTCCAACCTAAACTGCAGATAGTCCTTGAAAAACAGGAATTTATTAGTTTCTAAAATGCTTCTACTTTTTTTAGAGTAATATATTTATTGAACATTAGGAAATAACCTACAGGGTGTTGTTTCGTATGGGGTCCCCCCAACCTTCTTGACCACCCCATATTTTTTTATACGTACGTATGTACACTAATGACTATCTACTCTACATTTTCTAATATAAATTTGTCTGTTGTGAAATTTTAAATTTTTGTCAAGATTGAATGTACTGATGTTCTCTATATTTGGAGTGTCGATTATATGCATAAAAATAAGATCCAAAAGTATATCTATACGAACATAGTTTCTAAAATGTTTCCTTATGGTATTACGACTAATCAATTCTTGTCTGCATGTTTTTTATTTTAATTCTTGCAACGACTGTAAATAGGACGTTAAACTGACCAAGTTGGGGTTTTCCAAACTGAACTCACTATTATTAGAAAACACTAAAGGCTTTATGGGAATATGTTTTTGCTACACGCCGCTATTGGTGATATATCTCGGCAGACGTTGATTTTTGTGAATAGGTAGGATACAAGTATGTTATAATGCCACGCCTTCTATTATATGACGATTAATTATAATCGTAATTTAGTTAATGTGGGGTGACATTTATAACCGGTAACCTTATACCCGTCTAGTTCGGCCCTGTAAAATGACGCTAAAGTATATTTGTGCCCTTAGTTCAGTTTTTCTTATTTGAACTCAGTAGTCAGTGGTCGGACATATATTTTAAAAAATAGACATCAACTGACTCAAAATTCTACATCAACATTTAAATGATGTAGAATGACGTAATTTCAACAGCCCATGAGATTTAAATTCGATAATACTTTTACTTTCGATATCTGCATGAAAGAATGATACTAATTTTCTTTTGCAAAAACTATATTCAATTTTAAAAATGTAAGAAAATGTTACAGTATTCTTATTTACAATAATTTAATCAGTTCTCTCCAATTTTATCTATTTTTTAGGGCATTGCTATAGAGATTCAATAAGACGTTGATATCACTAATGTATAAATATGCCGTGTCTATTTTATGATTATTTGCAAAATTTTTCAATTCCTCCATTGCACTAACAAACGCATTTTTTAAATTTGTTACATGGTCTGGATACAAAATTTACTCAAAGCGTATTTACTAGGTATTATATAATTTTATATTTCTGTATATTAATTTTAATTTAAATTTTTTTGCTCTTCTAATTTTTACATCTTTGTACTTCCTTTTCATTCAATTCGAAGTCTTTATTCGATTCTCTTCCAGGCTTACAATTTACCGTGTTATTTTCAGAATATTAAAATATAAACACAATACTCTTCGACTGGGAATTAAATTTCTTTTATTTTTTACCTCCATTAATTTGTTTTAATAAGAATTTACACTGAAAATGCACAGGACGATATATTTACGAAGAAATACGCCTTTGTAACTGCAAAACACAGTATGCACTGCAAGCTGCTACGGTAAACGCCACGCCGCCAATGTCTTTATACTTCGGGTGTCAACACTGTTAATTTCCAAAAAAAGAGGGAGGGGTTTTCTTGGAATTATATCTCAATTAACATCGTACTAGGGTTTGCAATCCCGCAGTCTTTTTTTTTCCAGCTGGAAATTTGCTGTAAATTCACCTTTACAGCGGGATCCCGCTGTAATTCCCGCGAGAGATTTAAAAATATATTTATGAAAATAATAATGCTATTATTGTGGAATGTTTATATTTAATCAAATGAAATATAAATAATTCTTGGTATTTAAAAATCAACAGATCAACAGATCAACAGATAAGGATTATATACATTAAAAACGTTTATTAACTAAGAATCAACAGAAATCAACGCATCGATAATATATTACTTTTGTTATTTTTACATAGATATTATTATGTCTCTAGTTACTTAACGTATTTGTTGCAGTTAAATTAATAAAGTTATAAACATCTAGGTTAGGTTAGTAATTTAATCGTAGTAACAATTTCTAAAAAAATATTTGCTAGATACATCGATAATATACTGCGCTACTTCGGAATATGACAGTTTAGAGAAAATTGCAGAGATATTAGGCAAACTTCATTTGGCTGTCATTCATTTACTATTAAGGTAATAACTTGATTTTTTCGGTAACGGCAAATGAAAAACAAATATTTTTTAATGTATTTGAAGAATGTTAGAAAACATTGCAATTTCAATAAAAACACCGTCGAAAATGTTGTTTTGTCTTAATAAATGTTAAGATTTTGCTAGGTAAAAATGCCGTATGTGCAGTATGTACTACATTTTCAACAGAAATTAACAGAAGAACCAGAACGTGTACATCCTATACATGATATTTTGGACGTTTTGCAGGGTATTTTACAATTTTTAATATATTGTGTTGCAAATAATATTTAATTGTTGTTTAATTTAAAACAACGCATGTAAACACATACGAATTTAATTTGTTAAAAACATCGTATTTCAACGCTTCTGCTAGAGAAGAAAGCCGTATGTGGTCACATGCGGCGTTTATACTATGTACCTACCTCTTAATGAAATACATGTAATAAGTCTGCTAAGTGACACAATATTAGAAATTTAAAATGTACAAATTTTTAAATTTAAAGAAACGAAAACGATATATTTGATATTTATAGATGGGTATTGTATAATGCGATATAGATTTCGAAAATGTAATTATCTCAATTTGTCACAAAACTGCATTTACGGTCTTTTTCCGAAGTAGGGCAGTATAGTATAATTAAAGTAACATACAAGAAGACAAAATTATTAGTTACTTATAAAATTTCACTTTGTAAACACTTTTTTTCCTCGAAAATAAACAGACGAATCAAGGAATTTGTTGAATGATGCAAAGATCTGCCGATTTTAATCCTTTCCTTCGGTCGATTGATCGATGCTATCACAGGGGAACGGAAAGCGCACACAAACCAAACCGCGCCACGCGCGGCGTCGCTAAACGGACGTGTTCTATTTAAAAATTTCCCGCGCGGGAATTTCCGCGCAAATGCGGGAATTCAGCAGGTCTCATTGACATGCGGGAAATTGCTGGAATGCTGTAACGCGGAATGCGGGATTGCAAACCCTACATCGTACGAACTGTAGGTATAGTACGTAATAATAAGTACGTGCAAAAGTTAACAAAATAATAATTTCTTACTCATAAGGAAGGCGATTGTAGAAAATAATTAAGTAACAATTGTCCTAAGTATTCCGCGGTTAATCGTCTTTGGCGATCGGTAGGTAAATACCCTTTTCAAAACCAAAAATGACTGTTCAATATTTACCGAGGTAACATGCGCATATCTAAAATAGTCGAAGTTTTTAATAGATGCTATTTTTATATCATTGTACAATGTCTGCCTCTGATCTGAAGCTTCGCATCGATCAATTTATTCGATATATATCTAGCGGCACCGTAATACCTACCCTGTCAGCCTGGCATGCCGATGAACAATCCAGGTTTTTTTGCTGAATGCATGTGAGTGAGTTTGACGTTTTACTTGGTCGAGTGTCTGGCACGTGTTCATTGCAGCAGTCGTTAGCATTGTGTATCGTGAGCATAGAGCGACACACAGCAGGACTACAGATTTAGCCTATGTCTGTTATTACAACGCGTATTGCCGCTTATTGCATTTTATAGATTACCACTATTTATTTATTTAATTATCACCTTAAAGTTTCCGATATCTAATAATATCTTACCTACATGTCCATGACAAGCGGATAAACAAAACAAGCAAAAAAAACTTAACTGACTTTAAACCAATTTGAGTTTTGGAAACAAAAACAGAGAGGCTTTCGAAACATTAGCGGTTTATAGGTACTTATTGCATAATCGAGAAGTATTATCTACTTTCTCTGTGGTAGATATTTCTTGTCGGGCAAAACCTTTCGTATTAGAAGGTAAGAAATATTTCAAAATTGGAAATATCGTAAGCTCCTACACAGACAGCCAAATATCCTCAGAAATATAATGAGTTTCTCGTTACCAGTCTTCCCATACATTCTAAAAATATATGTATTGCTGTGTATTTTCCAGCAATAACAACAGCATAAATTGTACCTTGTGGGGTATTTAGGAACAGCGGCAATAATCGCAAACTTTGCAGCGCAGAATGGGAACGTGTATCTCCCTAAAAACGATATTAATCCTTACAGAAGCCAGCGCACCCCATTCTGGCCGAGACAATGCGATGGCCCTTCAGTAAACGAAACACGGAAAACAACGGCAATAAAATAAATAAGCTTATTTAACTAAAACTTTAAAGCGGGGCAAAACGAAATAGAGATCATAGAATTAAGATAAAGGATGGCCAGGAAACGAGGACTCGGGTGTGAGTCATCGTAAACAGTCACATTCAAGGACCTACACGAAATTTGCTTCCAGAACGTCTGGGAATAGAAATAATGAATTTGCAAAGGAATATTATGTGTTGCATATATTTTTATGTTTCTCTACAAAAAAAACACCAGTGTCTACATCATTGGTATTAAAATATATAAATTAAAATGGATGCGTTCACAGTTAATAAAAAAGTGGACTGTATGAACGTGCAAAAAAGATGGTTGGAAATACAAAACATTAATAAATGTTTACGAGCCACGTGACCGCCCAGCTTAGGCAACCAACACTGCGGGGCTGGTACTAGTAGTACTAGTAATGAAATATCTCTTAATCTTACTAATATTAATGATTTGTTTACAATGATCAATGGCAAACCGTTATGTCTACGCTCAAAGTAATGCGATCGCTGATTAGTTGAATAGAATCTCGTGAAAACTTACACCAATTACAGGCGGTGAAACAGAAAAATTGATATTGTGTTTTAATGAAATCTTGATTTTATCGTTTTAATAATTTTTAAATTTACCGAAATTTAATTGCCAGCCCGAAGAAAATAAAATTACTGTTCCAAATAAAATTACTGATCACAGGACTATGTATCTTATCCACTACTGTAGTTTGTTTTCTTATTGAAGGGCCACTCGGATATCTTGAAATTAAAATCATATTGCAGTTGCGCCTCGTGGCGTGGCGTGGCGTGGTGTGTATAATCTATAAAAATTAAGCTACAGCTTCCGAACGATATTTGTAATAGAAAAGTCTTATACGAAAAAGTTCTATTTTTGCGTTTTTTTTTCGTAAATTTAATTCAAGTAAGTTCAATTAATTATGGATCAAAATATTTTCTCTGGAACAGTCCTGTCCGTGTGCAGTATGATGAGTTCCGTGCTGCTGTAGACCAGCTTCTCAATTTTTGGGGAATTTTTCAATGCAAAAATACAAACTAAGCAAAATAGATATTTAAAAAAAAACTGATATTTTTTTATTAAAATAATTAATAGTAATTACTATCTTAAATGCATTGTTGTTACTGCATGAGTTCGCAAACAAAATCACATCCGTAAGCATCTGTAGTTGCCAACTGCGTGCACTAAGCAAAATATGGAACAAAATGAAATAAAACTTGAAATTGAATTGAATTGAATTGAATTGAAGATGTTGAAATTGATCCCCATTAGCGCGGATACAGGCATGACACCAACGCATCCAATCTACTTCGCAAACAAAACCATATCCGTCGTAAGCATCTGTAGTTGCCAACTGCGTGCACTAAGCAAAATATGGAACAAAATGAAATAAAACTTGAAATTGAATTGAATTGAATTGAATTGAATTGAAGATGTTGAAATTGATCACCATTAGCGCGGATACAGGCATGGCACCGACGCACCGAATTTTGGCAAATATTTTCACAAATTCCAGGTATTCCCCTAACTGTGTGAGCAAGTATACGGTTTCGGAATTCTTCTACCGTGACAATTGGTGTATTATAAACCAATGACTTCAAGTGAGTCCAAAGATAAAAGTCCATTGGAGTTAGATCGGGTGATCGAGGTGGCCACAGCACAGGACCAAAGCGTCCAATCCATCGCTGAAGAAACATTTCATTCAAAAGTTGCGTTACTTCTCGAGTACTGTGTGGAGGAGCCCCATCTTGCGTGCCCGAACTTATAATGACACATCGTCCAATAATTCAGGCAACCGATTCTCCAAAAAGTCAGCATACATTGATCCATTTAATCGTCCTTCAAAGAAATAGGGACCCACAAGTACATCGCCTATTATGCCAGCCCAAACATTTACCGAGAACCGATGTTGAAAATGAGTTTCCCTAATCGCGTAAGGATCCTCATCGGCCCATATGTGCATATTATGGAAATTCACTTCATCACGGGCAAATGTCGCCTTATCTGTTACACAAACATAAACAGTATTAGCACATTGCCGTAAAAATCAACTGCAAAACCGCATTCGTTGATAACAATCCGGGGGTAAAATCTGTTGAACTGGTTTCAGATGATAGGGGTGCAACAGCTGACGCCTTAAGATGCGATGTACGGTACGAGATAAGGTTTCTACTTGCTGTGCGAGTGGTCGAGTACTAATTGTGGGGTCTTCGTCAAAATTTTCCCATACTGCATCTTCAACATTAAGGTTCACTTGCTGACCACGTTTTTTCCTCGAGGAATAACACTTCCCGTATCTGCCACTGAACGCACTGTAGGTTTGTATTTGCACATGGGGGGTAACGTTGTGGCCATCGTTCCCGGTAAAACCTAGTCGCCGCGAGCGCATTTTCTCCGGTTGCGCCATACACTAACACCAACCATATCGACACGTTCGAAATAGTAAATGCATTGTTTTCTCGGTTCATTGTAAAACTAGTTTGTGCACAAACTAAAAAAGTAAGCAAAGTAAGAAATAAGATTTTCGTTTTTAATGTAATAGGCACGCTATTCTTATTTTTTAGTTCTTTATAAAAATTACACTGTCACTATCGTGGAATTACAAAATAAAAACTTTTGTCTAGAATCGTTCACTTTTTAACACTGATGGGTCGATGGACGATGCTTAATATTTAATAATTAAGTGAATAATGAATTCAGTACAAATACAAAATCAGTTGATTGCACAAATTTTTTGACAATGTAACCTAACCTTCCTTTAGTATTACTAGCAATAGATTATAAGGTTGCATCTCGGGTCGCATCAAAACATTTCCAAAGTTTTTAATAAATAACACAAGGTTGGCCTTAATTTTCGTTGAATAAATGAGCTTTAATTTACAAAAAAAACGCGAAGATAGAACTTTTTCGTATATGAGTTTTCTATTACAAATATCATCATCATCAGGAAGCTGTAGTTTAATTTTTATAGATTATACACGCCACACCCTGTATATATTGTTCTCTATTTAAGTATTTATAAAAAAAGTGTGGAGATGTGTTATATAAGCTTCAATAACTCAAACTAAATGGAGTAGGCCACGTATACTTTTAAGATACTCGGGAAATTGCGGCATACTATTTAAAATTTAGGTTTTTCACAGTAAAATAAATTATAGTGAATTACTCGGTTAAAGCATTACAGCGCAAGTATAGTACATATATATGGTAGTCGCACGCCTGTATCGCCCAAATACAGTGTAATAAAAAAAATAGTAATAAAAAAAGCAAATAGAAATATGGGTTATTTTAAATCCAATTAATACCTACTAAATTAAAACTAAAGCTATATTAAAAAATTAATTAATGCTGAACAATGTATATATGTTTTTAATATTTCACTGTTTTCTTCTAATTACTATTTTTTAATAAAAACCAAAATATATTTATTCAATATCATAAAAAACGCTATCCTTGAAGTGATTTTAATAAGTTGTAATAGAATTTAATAAATAATTGAAAAAATTATATGTGGAATCAAATTTCCCAATTTAACTGCTTCTATTTTAAATGTATCTTTAAATTAAAATAATATCTGATGATCAATACATCCGTACTATTAGAAAATAACAGTAAAAATAATGTGAAGTAAATGTATTTATTAAAAAAGTCCTAAACAGAATATTGCACTATTTTTAAATTTGTTAAAAAATTTGAAATCGAAATCAGTTTTATTTTAATCAAATTTGAATAATGTCACATTCAATTAAAGTTTCAAATAACAATCCAGTTGTATTCAGTTTTAAAATTTATAATACAATACATACCCTTCTTCAAATACTTTTTCTTATATACGTATTAAAATAGTACTTAGATAATAATACATAGTTACCATTTACAGTAGCAATCTTCTAATTTCGCCATATTTTTTATGAAAACCCTTAGCAGTAGCCCAAGCCATTTAGCAAATAAAACAAATGATTTCTAGCTCTACGAATTTTATAGTAAATACGCACATATATTATGTTTTGTTTAAATGATAATAAAAATCGAGTATGTCACTATATACGTTTTTTAAGATAAAATTTTCCACCAGCGTACTAAATTAAAAAAAAAAACATTTTGTCAGTAAAGTATAATGCACATATTTAAAACATGGGTTTGGTAAACACGGACATGAGTAAAACATGTATCCATGAATATGCAATTATTTAATGTAACCAATATATCAGATATGTGATTTTATGCAAATTAGTTTTTATTAATTTTCAATTAATAAGTTTTCTATGAAGCTGCACTTTAACATTTCTAAATATTGGCATCAAACAGCACACATGAATTAATCCAATGCGAATTAAAAAAAATTAGAGTTGTTTTGAAATAATGTATAATAATTCGTGATTTTTACAATGAAAAAAATTTTTAAGATATCCTAAAAATGGAGATTACGGACTTATGTGTATTAACCATAAAATTTGATAATTTTGATCACTATTTTAAAATTTTATGGGCCTACTTGCTTCTGACTTATTGTACAAATTTTCTCACAAAAATAGAGAAAACAGACATTTACATAGCTTCAACATTGTCACATATTTCTCAAGAATACCTAAAAAAAATTATTTCGCTATGTCAAATACTATTTCTTGACTCGTTCCTTCTTATTCTTGAACATTTAGAGGCCCTGTCACGAAACAATATACTTACGCCTTAAAACTGTCACTAGCTCGAAAATCGTATGATCGATACGGCCCTACGCTTCGTTTCCTGTATCGTGGAACGCGGAAGCGCCTCCAAAACTTAGCTCGAAAAAGTTGGCGCTGATCGTGGGGCGCCCCTTGCCGGGTATCGATTCAGATAAGAACGCACAACAGGAGGGACGCGTTCAAATCGATGAGAAAAGTTTTAATGGTTTATATTGCTTTGCGGGAGGCCGGAGAGAAGGCTGGCCGAACGTTCTTTGACATTAATGACTTATTTGTTGACTGCTACCTGCGTTTTCATAAGCATTTTATTGGCTGAAGTAAAAAGGGGTGATGGAAAGAAGGAGAAGTTCCTATTCCGCATAAAAAAGACGTAAATATAAATATTGCAACAACTTATGTTAACAAAACTGTTCTATTTTATCTAAATTTAATGTTTTTGGCAGTATTTTTGTTATTTATTTTTGGATATTTATTTTTAAAACTCACTCTGGTAACCTATTAGGAGAGAAAATGAAGAAGTACTAACAAGCTTATGTTCGCTACATTGACATCTGTAACATAAATTCGATAGTTTTTTTTTTAATAGGCAGAGTGCTTTAATAATAAGCATTTTTAATAATCAAAATTGTTAAAACTTATTGGAAGCCTCTGGGATTGTTTCCAAGTTACACACTACATAAAGAGAGGAAAATGTTTGTGGTCCTAAATGGTGTGTCGCCCGCTTTTTTGTCCCTGTTTTTGTAGTAAACAGAAAATTTGCTAGTTCAATTTTATTTAATTCTTAGATATTATGGAAATGTGTATCCCTTATTGTGAATATTAATAATAAACAAGTATTTATATGAAGCATTTTATTTCCTAAATTCTTATTTTAAATGTGTTTTCTTTTTGTGAAAGAACAGTGTGCCTTTGGTATGTGTATTAATAAGTGAGAATAAACATAAAACATATTCACGAAACAGTAAACATACTAATATCAATGCAGTAACAATAAAATAATGGATATGGTCATAATGTACGGAAGGTAATTGCACATCTTTGTGTATAACGATTTCTAAATAGGCTTGTATCAACACTTGTTAACAGAAGCAGAAATATCGGTGGAGTCAGTGGTTTCAAAAAAGTTTTTATCGTATCAATGTAGTAAGTCCGTAGGTACTAAAAATATACAGCGTGGTAAAAAAGTTCTGCATAAAATTCATATTTTCGTTAAACAATTTTTTTTTCGAAAAACGGTGAGACCCGTCGATTTTTATTTGATCCAGGGCACCTTGTTATGTGGAAAAATTTTTTTTTCGATAATCCACTTACGGCAGCGATGACATAATTTTTTTTTAAATGACAACGCATATTTTTTTCGTTCGAAATTGATGACAGTGATAATTATCTAAACAACGGTGTGAAAATTTCGATGTCTTACATAACAATTTTTTTTAGAAAAATGCACCTTAAGTTCTTATAAGTGATAATTGTCTACTTACACTATTAATGGCTCCGAAAAGGACAAAGTTGACAAAATTACATTTCAAACGAGTAAAATTACACTAATGTTTGTGTAAGTCTAGCGAAATTGTTCGAATTGCCCACCCTGTACCATTTGGCATTGTCCTAAGCGTGTGTAAACGCCGTCTACACTTCGTTCAAGCATTCCCGGGTCGATTTGATTTATTTCAAAACGAATACGGTTTTTAAGTTCTTCCAAATCACCTGGTCTGTTTGTGTACACACGCGATTTCAAATAGCCCCACAAAAAAAGTCTAGAGGTGTTAAATCAGGCGAACGCGGAGGCCACTCGATTGTTCCGCGTCGCCCGATCCACCGGCCAGTAAACGTGTTATTCAAGTACTCCCGTACTTGCACTCCATAATGGGGCGGTGCACCATCCTGCTGAAACCAAATTCTTTCCTCAGGAATATCAGGATCCTCGTTGTTCGGGAATAACTCTGCTAAGCTTGGGACCAAATCGAACCGCAGGAAATCCAAATAGCGAGCAGCAGTTAAATTTTCCTCGAAAAAATACGGGCCTAAAATACGACGCCCTATTATTCCCGCCCAAACGTTCACCTTTCGGGGGTGCTGATGATCTACTTCTTGCACCCAGTGCGGGTTTTCCTGAGACCAATACCGGCAGTTATGTCGATGCACCGATCCATTAAGATAAAAAGTAGCCTCGTCAGAAAAAATTATGTTCTTGAGGAAGTCGGGGTCTCCGTTACATCGATGCATTAAATCTTCACAAAAGTGGAGACGGCGGTCTGGGTCGTCCTCAGTCAATGCATGTATCAAGTGACCCTTATAGGGGTGAAATTTCTCTTTTTTGAGAAAGTTCACCACAGTTACATGTGAAATATCATTGTTCAATGCAATCGACCTTGTACTAGAATGAGGGTTGTCCTGGAGCTCCACCAGGATATTCAATCTAGTTTCATCATCTACTCTAGGACGACCCGCACGAGGAGCATCTTTCACACTACCAGTTTCCTCAAACCTTGCCAGTACCCTACTAACCGTAGATTGCGTAATTGGTGGTCTGTCAGGGTACGTTGCATTAAATAATTGGCAAGCTTCTTGATGGGTTCGTAACTTATCGCCGAAACCAATCATCCTCAAAATATCAATTCTTTCGCGTTCACTAAGTTTTGCCATTTCGAATTAAACGATTTCACCAAAGAATGTTAAATCGGTACTGATTTTTAGTCTTCAATATTTCAGGTAATCTACTCCTTTCAAGTAAACATTTCTTTGGATCTTTTTTTTTTGACGAATTTACATGATTTACATAACAAATTGTGATCAATTTGGTGTGTCATATGACCAGGAGAATTAAAAAATATGGTCGTAAGAAAACCAAAAATAATTTTACAAACTGAAGTACTTATACAAATATAAAAAATTACTACTATCGTAAACGTGGTAAGAATATGGCCCAAATACGATTTCTTTTGAATGTCAACGTATCAAATTACAAAATTTTAAAAGACATCGATCATTTCAAATATGCCATGTCAAAATAACAATACCTGTACACACCGAGTATACAGTTAAAATAAGAACAACCAAACTTTCTCTCCCTCTTTTTGAGCCAATGCGACTTAATTTGTATAATTACATTGCACTGGAAGTAATTTGAAGGTGCAAATGGCAACATTCGGAAACTTAGTGTAGACCAAACTTAACGGCACCAAACGGTATGCATTAGAATCTCGATTTGTACATGAAAGGAAGTAAACCAACTACTTCAAATCAAAATTAGATGAATTTTAAAGAATTAGAATAAGATGGATCGGTGATGAGTATACCAAAACCAGTAGTTGATACTGTTGAAACGCATATGCCTTGGCCTACGTTAGAATGTCGGACTGTTTGTACATAGCTTAATAATAAGTGATACCTAAAAGACAATCTGTGACTCTCTTTTTCATTTTATATTTTCAAATATCGGATCGGACCGCATAGAAAGCATAAAATTGTGTTAGTTATACAGGATAACTTTAGTTGAGACATCGACTGCACTCGACTCTAAAGTTTTATGTTCAGAAGCGCTTGGGGAAACATCGCAGAGAAGCATAAACGGTCGGAATGTATCTCCTAGCTACGAGATATCTGTATTATATTGACAGTATTCGTTATCTCCAACTCGTATTTCGTGCGAAGGAAGCGGTGCATGGAAACCCAAATCAATATTGGCGATTTACGGATTAATGAGAATGTGACGGTCCGTAAGAAATTTGCTTACCTTACGATTAGTTGTTCGTCCTAAAATATGTTGTATACAGGGTGATTCAGTCATAATGTCATTAATTTTTATTATTTCCCCAGTCGTCTTGAATTTTGCAATTGGTTTTAAAATAAAAGTGCACCGGATTCCTATTTTATTACCAAAGTGCCATGGACGGATGAGTGACTGTTTTTTTAGCCGTAGGTACTGTCATTTTAAATACCTAGGTACCATACTACTCTCTGAAAAACGATAAGTTACACAACGTACTACAAACTGAATAATTAATTAAACATAATACTAAAAACTCATATTCAATTCTAAAACATAGTAAAATCTTTAACAATACTAAAAATACTAAATTACTTAACATTGGAAAACAATTATTATACATTTGTTTTTATTAACAAATAAATAATACTTGTTAATATTTAAAATTTAAAATAATATATTATTCATTCATGTATCTAGGTACAAAGCTCTGTTTATTCGTTAACAACGTATTAGAAAGCTAGGTGAGTGACCGAATATTACAGTAGGCCAAGAACACTCTCGATAATTAATAATTATTTGAAAATATTTTTTCAGAGTAATATGCATTTACAATTTTTTTTATTCGTATTCGTATTCGTATTCTACTCATTTTTCCCTATCTTCCCTTAATGACATTATGACTGAATCACCTTGTATAATCGATCCTGTCGCAGTCCTATTATTTTACCCCTAATATAATTATTACGATTCATACGAAAAAGTACGCAAAATTGGCGAGTACACAAAGGCTATAAAAAAAACTATTAACTTTTTCACTAACAGTTTATTTTCAACATCTGTGTGAATTATTTTAAAGTTTATCTAGATCTAATTGGTAATATTTTTTGTTGTTTGAAAAATATGCAATGTATTTTAAATGTCAGCAGAATTTCTACCATCTTTCCTCATTTATATTGTACGCAGGTTTTCAATTTTCCTTTAAATGCACAAAATTAAATTCTTTGATCACCAATGTATTCAAAGTCTTCTATTTGTATAGGGAGCTATAACGAGCGTTCAAATAAAAACGTGGTCAAGTTGCTTCTGAAAATTTGGACGTAGGGCGTAGCGTATAGCAAATGAACTTAAACGTCATCTGTCAATGCGCTATATCGCCGCTATCAATTTGAATATTTTCGTTTTAAAAAGCGTTTAAAATGGTGTTTTCTCAAGAACAAAAAGTGTTTATCATAGAATCCTACTTTAGAAATGGACGCAAGATTGATGGAATATGGAAGTATTCTATTGAGGAATGTTTCATAGAATTTCAAAATCAATTTCCCGGCGTTGTTGAGTACAAAATTTTTCAAAGTGCAGTTCAGCGTTGTGTTAATGTTTTTCGTGAAACGGGCAGTGTAACAAGAAAAGAAGGAAGCGTCCGACCTAAAAAGCGGACTGAAGAATTAAAAGAAAATGTTGTCCAACAAATAATTGAAAATGCGCCAAGAACTTCTGTACGTGTTTTATCACAAATGGTGGGAGTATCAGTCGGTACCTGCCACACAGTGTTAGAAAAGAGATTTGCGTTTGTTCTCCTATCGTTTAACTTGTCAGCAAGAACTTCATGAAGTTGATTTTCCGCGACGGGCTGTATTTTGTGAATGGTTTTTAAACAACTACGGTGAACTTCATAATATCACCTTTTTTTCTGATGAAGCCTTCATTTCATTTAAGTTAACCAGATAACTTTTTTGTCGAGGGCCCTCTACACGCTCAAAAAATTGGAGTTTGGTGTGCTCTCAATCGAAGGAGGATTTATGGACCTATTTTTTTAATGGTACTCTTACTGCGCAAAGGTATAGAGAAGAAATTATCGCTCCTTTTGTTAACCAGCTGGAAGAAAACGAAATTACAAACTTTTACTTTCAACAAGATGGTGCAAGGGAACATACGGCAGGCGAGACGATGAATATGTTGAGGGAAGTTTTCCAAAATCGACTAATAAGTCTCAATGCTGAACATGAACTTCCACCGAGGTCATGTGATATTACGCCGTGTGATTTCTTTTTGTGGCCTTACCTTAAAAACACTATTTTTGAACTGCCTATTCCTGATTTAAACCATCAGCAGGCTCGACTTATAGAAAAGATTCGTGAAATTAACAATACCCCGAGCATCTTAGAAAATGTCTTTAAATCTTTGAGGAACAGGTGTGAAAAGTGCTTGGAACAAGGAGGGGGACACTTTCAGCAGCTGCTTTAATTTATTGTTATAACAAGGAGGAGGACACTTTCCGCTCCTTTAATTGTTTGTTATTGTTATCACGATTATTCTTTAAAATAAAGTTATATAGGTAGTCATTAACGTTATTGAAACTGACAGCTGCTATACAGCTCGTAATGAGGTTAAGTTGGTCGCTATAAGCTACTCCCTACGTCCAATGTGTCAGAGCCAACTTCGACCACGTTTTTATTTGAACGCTCGTTATAAATAGATTCATATTCTTTAAAAAATTAAGAGAGAAAGCCAACTGACATAAATTTCAGCGTAGCTTTTAAATACAATCCATTAATAAAGGAAATAATTATCAAAATTTTTTGAAGAAAAAAGTCCCTAAGTGGACTAGTTTTTAAAATATAAAGTGTGAATAACACAAATATGCTAACATTAATAAAGATATTTGAAATAGAATAATAAAACTTGAGCTGGTACTTAATTAAGAAAACGCAAAAAAATTCTGATTTTATGTATAATAATTATATCAATGAATGGCGGAGGTACTGAAATACACTTTCATTAAGAACCACAGATTTTCAGTATCACAGGGTGTTTTGAACAGTTAATAACAGTATAATAATCAAAAATACAAAAAAAATCATTAACATACATTGACATTAATCTTTCTAAGAGATAGTAATTAGTCGCATTGCTTAAAATAAATTTAATTTTTTAGTTTTCGATCATTTTGTCAAGTAAATAAAATAGAAAATATAAAAGGTTTCATCAATAATTCGGCATACAGCAATTGGAGCGGCAGTTGGAACAAAATATACAGTATCTTATTTAAAATTTTTAAGTTATTTTGATACTATTTAATATTTCTTTATCCTATTTGGCAGAACTTTAGGTACTTTACAAAATATTAAATTGTACTAAAAGATCATTTTTCACAGAGAGCTAGTTATTTTTAAGTGGTCTACTTTCAACTGGAACTTATAATTAGTAATAGAAGAAATGGATATAAAAACATAAAAAGTAAACTTTTAGAAAAAAAATAATTTTGGAAACAATAGTGTCAAAAATGTTGATAATATTATTATTATATAAGTGATTCAAAATAATATTATTTTAGGCAACTATATATCAATTTGCACCCCTGTAGAAATATAAGCCCCCAAAATGAAAGATCAAAATTCAATAATAAATAATTTCTTTGATAGTAAATTGACGTTAATAAAGAGCGATGCAAGGAGGGTATTTTAAATGGATGGCTGGATTTAATAAAAAATACTGCGTGTCGTGCCCAATTTCATTCTTGTGACAAATTATTAAAATAATATTGTTTCAACCCTGTACAAATTACGAAAATGACTGGGAAGTGTCCATTCAATGAGCAGCTCGACATGCTGTTAATATTAGGTTTTCATGATGAAAACTGTAGAAGTGTGGATGAATATCGGAGGAGATTTCCTAATCATCTGGTTCCATACAGGGAAATATTTTCTATCGTTGAAAGACGTGCTCGACGTGAATGTTTTCTGTAAATAACAAAATTCGAGGACGTTTGGATGTAATTCCTAACAAAACGAACAAAATGTTTTGGAGACCATTGAAAATGAACCACAAATAAATATTATACGCTGATCTCGACAAAGCGGCGTTTCACCAACTTCTGTGTATCGAATTATTAGATCTCAGAAACTGCATCTATATTAGTTCTTTTTAAATAACTAATTTCCAAATAAATAGATAGGACAAAGAAATAATTGTTCTTAATATTGGCTTACACGGTTCCAAGACCTTGACAAGTCCGACTATTTTCTTGACAGAAATTTAGGCATTTTGTTTATTCTTAAAACCTGAAAAGATTTATGAAATCCATTCTAAATAAGTGAACATTATTGAAATGACCACCAATTATTCGACATAGTGAACTTTAAGTTTCGGCAAGGAGTAAATGTATGCCTTGCGAAAATAGTTGAGATTAACTTTTTTCCTTTATTTGGTTATGTATTTCTGGGTTCTTGAACTGGAGGGGAAAGAAATATTTCCTAAATAATCTTTTATACCAACTTTGGTTATTTATTTTTAAATACAGTTTTAACACAACTTATAGTACGATCATATTCGATGCAAAGTAATAAATCATTGCCTGTTAAGGGAACCAATGAAGTACGCCTTTAAGGGTTTTACAAATTGAATAATTTCTTTATACATTATGAAGGGACGAGGGGATCAGTTCAGGTCTGGCACCCTTGTTGCTACAAAAATTCCTTTATTCTCATAAACTATTTATTTTAAATGTAATTTATTATAAATCCAATTTGTTTCCTAAATTCCACATATGTACTACATTTTACCTCTGTACGCGCCACTGTTGTTTACTTGTTTTTTGGAAGCGCTCTCTAATTGACAGCAAAGCTCGCCAGGTTAGTATTTGACGTATAACCGACCAGTTCGTACACTCGATGCACCTGGGCGACTACAGCTACTACCAGAACACAGTGCGTATGCAGCGGTATTTCAGATTTTACATTGAATTTCATTTTAAATTTGAAATGATTTATCTTACGCCTCCTAAAAATGATGACACGATTTTCCTTTGATAAAAG
>NW_019417102.1:451433-470641 GCF_000390285.2 Anoplophora glabripennis
AAAGAGAAAAAGGTCAATACATTAAGTATGTAGTGGATGAGATGGCCAAAGATCGAGGAATTCGTGTACTCCGTTTACCGCCATACCACTGTGAATTAAACCCAATTGAGTTGGTTTGGGCACAAATAAAGAATGAAATCGCACGAAAAAACACCACCTTTAAAATAAACGACGTGAAATTATTATTACAGGATGCTATTAATCACGTCACTGCTGAAACATGGTGTAAGTGTATTGGACATGCACAGAAAGAGGAACAACGTATGTGGGATCTTGATACAACGGTAGAAGTGTTCATAGAACCAGTCATTATTCATTTGGGTGAAGATGATTCTAGTGATAGTGATAGCAACAGTGATATGTGAAATATATAATGTGAATAATGTGATATGTAAGTATTTAAATATATTAATAGTGAAGTGATTATGTGGCAGTGAAGTGAAAGTGTGACAGTGATAATATTCGTGAGATAATTATTATAAAATATGTAAGTACCTACTTAAATAAATATATTAATAGTAAACATTACAATATTTTGCGGCGGCGTAAGCCGGGTGGTGGTGGGTTATCGATGCCCAAGAGGGCATCGTTTTATAGAAAACACTTAAAATTTAAAAACAAAATGTTACTAAAATATTTTTGAAGTTTTCTCGATAAAACTTCTAAAAATAATAGATGTTATGTTTTATTATATTTTTTCCATATTTTCTACATCTTGTTGCCTTTTACGTATACACGCCTATGGATTTTCGATCCCCGCACGCCTCATCCTCCTTACTAGTCCAAGAGCTAGCGATGAATCACTCTCTATAATTTCGACCGCGGAGTATAGTATAGGGCATCACATGGTGATCTTTTCCGACAATTTCTTTAATTTTATAATTTTTTATTTATTAAGACTTTGTTTCAGTTAACAGTTGTTGTTATCATTCAAATTCATTAAATAATTTGTATTGAAACGCCTGCTAATTAACAATTACATTTTCCTGTTTACATTGGAAAATATTACGTACTTTATAACACTTTTTCTACATACATTTGACGCATAGTTTCATGGATTACTATTAATATTTGAATTATTTTTTAAATAACATTTAACCATGCCTTGCTTTATTTAATTCCGATTTTCTTGGAAAATGTAATCTTAAAATTTACCAAGAATTAACATTCAATTATCAATCAATTAAAATCCGTAATGAACCTCACTTGCGTACTAAATTGGATTCTTCTACAATAAACAGTTACAAATACAGGGTGATTCGCAACTGGTGACCAAAAATGAAACCTCGTATTCTTTGGTGATTTTTGAGGGAAGTCTGTCCTATATATATATATAAGTTTTTATCTAGCACACTTCGTTAAAAAAATACGGGATGTTAAACTTCAAAAAATATTTTAAATTTTTTTACATAATTTAAAAACTAGTAAGTGAAATAATTTAAAATTGGGCACATGTATTTATGTAAACACTGTCCAAAATCTGATTGCTTTTCCTAAAATTTACATGCTCCAGTGGCGGAGAACAGGGTATCGGTGACATATTTTTCAAAATAAAATAGTATGTACACCACTGCTTTACGGTAGCAACCATGATATTTTGGGATTCGTCTTCCAATTTTCTACAAATTACTATTCTCTTATGTTTTTCCGAAAAAATAAAACAGATTTTCGAGTAAAACTTAAAAAAACGAACTGAGAACACACTTCGATATTCGAACATAATGCTTTTTAAACTTACATAGTGGGCTGCGATAGCAACTTTGACATTATGAGCAGTTAAAAGAAAGAATAAATAATACTTTTCATCAGATTTAAGCAACAATAAATTTCGAACAAATTACATTTTCGTTACTAAAAAGATGGCGGGCCTTTTTTCGTGGAAATGAAAGTATTTTTGAGCGTTTACATAAATAAAATCATTAAAATGATGATTAATGTTATTAATTTCTTTATTCGAATAAATAACCGAATAATTAATGCTTGTCATGTCATTTAAGTAAAAGTGTTTACATTTGGTTTTTTAAATTTTACTCGAACGAAAAAAAATTGTGCATACTCCGTTCAGGAATTTTTTGACAATAGCTGTTAGCTTATTTTAATTTTAATCTGTTGTAGGTTGTATTTTGTTATATTGTAATTATTATTTTACTTATTTATTGTATGTACTGTAATTAATGTGGATCGGCCTATATGACTATTTTTTAACATGCAATTATATTGTATTATGTAGATTTGACTTATCCCATAGCAAAGCTGTAATGCTCTAGTTGGACTAATATATCTATCTATCTATCTATCTATCTATCTATCTATCTATGTATCTACATCTATCTACCTATATCTCGAAAATCAGGCTTTTATCGAAAAAACATAAGAGACTAGTACTTTGTAGAAAATTGAATTGAATTGAAAGCGAATCCGGAAATATCAACGTTGTTACCGTAAAGCAGTCGCGTACTATTTTATTTAGAAAAATATTACACCAGATACCCTGTATCTCCGCCACTGGAGCATGTAAATTTTAGGAAAAGCCCTTAGATTTTGGACAATGTTTACATAAATACATGTGCCCAATTTCAAATTATTTCACTTACTAGTTTTTAAATTATTTAAAAAAAGTTTAACATCCTGTATCTTTTTAACGAGATAAAAACATTATAGAAAAGACTCCCCTTATAATTCGCCAAATAATACGAGGTTCCATTTTTGGTCACCATTTGTAAATCACCCTGTATATTTATATATGTGATTATCGCCAAATGACACATATAAGGATTTGATTATAACTAACTGACTTGCCTATTAATTCCGACAACTGATCACTCAATAATTTTTAAACTATCAACAACATAGAGGTACACCGGGCAAGACCTTAGGGGTTCGACTTCAGACCTTAGGTACACCAACTAGGTCGATCGTGTGTCCCAATGATTGGGCTAATTGGAACACAGGACGCAATTACGACCCCTAGCGATCCCACGTTGCCGAAAAACGCCCCATTAGGCGTACAGCGGTTAGAGTGTCACCCGCCTACGTGATTTCCTTTCCGACGCACCGGAAGAAAAGTATTGCCCATTAACTTTCTGCACCCTTTCTCTGCTCCGGTGGACTGTAAAATATTTGCCGGCTCGCTCCGGTAATGGGTAAGAGATGGACTTATTTCCTACCTACCTAGTAAATAAGTTGTTACACTTGATGTGGTGCATGAATAAAAACTTATGACTTACCTGCTGTTTTATTTTTATATGCACAGAACGGAGAGTAGATGAAAGGGAGATAAGGAACCTGACATTTTTTAAAAACATTGATATTCTTTTATCTCTAGTAAATTATAAAACCAACCTCATAGATGTCGATAATTAATTATTCAAAAAAATTCTGCGAATTTGTATAATTTAGAAAGTATTAAATAATTTTTAAATAATACAGCAATGCCTTCTATATAATTATTTATAATGGCATGCGATTGTAAACTTTTTTTAAATAGAAACATATTTTTTTACTTTTTCTGGTCAAGAATGTTTTTTCGAATCCAATGATGTATGTCAACTTAATTTTTGCCTCAATTTTTGCACATTAAGTATGCTATTAAAGCACACTCTAAACATATACATATATTATTGCCCGTTTATAATATTTTTCATCCATTAAAACCAATTTTGTGTTTTTTTTAAATATATACAGAAATTGCGAAGTTGTTGCTGACAACTCATTTTAAGTACGAGACACGCACAACCATTTTGAGAAATTTTTACTTAAACGAAATCTACATTATATACAAATATTGTATACAGTAGATTCCATTTTCAATGCCAAGCTTGGGTATCTCGGTTATTATTAAAGATTGGTCATTTTTTAAAGAAATATTGTGATCAAAACCAGGCATTTGACATGTTTTTTAGTTATAATTAAAAAAATCTAATACTGAATGGCCCCTGTAGTGCCTGCCTACAGCTGAGTTTCTTTCTGAACTATTGATATTTGATGGATTTTATTTAGAACTAGACATATAGAACTTTTTATTACTAACTATAATCACAGTTGGCCATGAGCTTCATATACAGTATCTTCTTTAATATTGCGGAAACTTTAATGAGTGGTTCCTTGCAAAATGTATGGGGGATCTTCTATATTGAATGTAACTCTAAGTGGGGGTCAGTTTTTTAGTGGTATATGTATATCTCCAGAATAAAAATCTTAAATTCTTTTTTTTTATCAAGTAAATAGTCGAGTTATAATTAGTTTTAATTATTGTTTTTTACACGGCCACTGGGCGGCATAAACTGGACTACCAGAAATTAGTCTGGCAAGTTGTATCAGCGTTGCCAGTTTTTTTTAATCAACTGTCAGAGAGTGACAATGGAAATTTATAATAATTTAGTAAGACATATTGCTTTTATATGACTTACCGATGTGTTATTTTAATATCACTATATATACAATTAAATAATTTGTATTGAAACGCCTGCTAATTAACAATTACATTTTCCTGTTTACATTGGAAAATATTACGTACTTTATAACACTTTTTCTACATACATTTGACGCATAGTTTCATGGATTACTATTAATATTTGAATTATTTTTTAAATAACATTTAACCATGCCTTGCTTTATTTAATTCCGATTTTCTTGGAAAATGTAATCTTAAAATTTACCAAGAATTAACATTCAATTATCAATCAATTAAAATCCGTAATGAACCTCACTTGCGTACTAAATTGGATTCTTCTACAATAAACAGTTACAAATACAGGGTGATTCGCAACTGGTGACCAAAAATGAAACCTCGTATTCNAGAAGGCTAGGTGGTGGCTTAAGCGCTCTCAGAAGCGATAAAGTAGTAAATTGTGAATTGAAAAATAAATCACAATATATAGTTCTGACATTTTGTTTATTGTTAGTTTATAATGCAAATAGACTATCTGTAAAGTTACAGAAGTTAAAAGTGAGGCTAATAGTCAAAAAAACATTATTTATCACTGCGCGTGCAAATTTTGCCGTGGTTGTTACGCCCGGCGTTTTTGATCTTTTATTGTTAATAAATGATGAAGTACAGTTCTAGCATTTTACGTAGCCAATCTTTATATTATATATGTTTCTTATAACGAAACAACAGAAGTTTACTCAGGGGTTAAGGCTATGCCAGAGCTACATAAGTTTAAGTGCAATCGAATAAATTGCTATAATTTTTTTTATTTGGTAATATTTTTTTTCAAAATGGTTTTAAATTGGTTTTTCTACCGAAATACGCACAGTGCACTTTACTCTGAATCGCAATCTGATGATTCGTCCTGAGTACCATCATTGCTGCTGTACTCTACATCTGTTATTTTTTTTTTGTCATTGTAACTACAATTGAAAACACACACTTTAACACTCGCCATTCTTGGTGGCTTAAAAATTTATCAATACACGAAAAATCTAATGCACAAGCAGTGAACGCTGTTAGAGCTGTAACTGGAGCGAAAATCAGAAGCGAGTTGACGCTTGGTTATTATTTTGAAAGCCAGGCCAGAATAACGGTCTGACTACACGGGCCGACAAAAGAAATCCTGTGTTTTTGAGACGTGAACCTACCCTTCTTTGGTAAAATTTTCCGCTGAATCCGAAAATGATAAGAAACAATTCTGACGTGTGGATTCCAGACCACATACCCTTAATTTCCCCAAAAATTAAAAAATGCAAACTAGTCATCCAACCTCTTTAGTAAAATTTTCCACTGAATCCGAAAATGATAAAAAGAAAAATTTATGGACTCTCCCCCACACACCCTCAATTCCCCCCAAAAATTTAAACTGCCCATCCAACTTACCTTTAGTAAAATTCGCTAAATCCGAAAATTGCAAAAAAAATTTTTGGACGTGAGGGATCTCCCCTGCTCATCCGTATCTCTCACTTGTTTATTTCAAAAATAAAAATAAATACGAATCAGACGTGGCATATAACTTTTATAAAATCTGTCGGTAAAACCAAAACTAAATAATATTGATAAACTAAGTTTCTTTTGCTCGTACACTTAACCTCGCCCCCCAGATATCATTTACAAATTACGGTTAGCATCCTAGGACTGATGAAATTTTTTAGTAAAAGCTTACTATTTTCCAAAAGCTCTTAAGTAACATTAAGCTAGCAGCATGCGGAAGGTATTTTCTAAAACGTTTTAGCATTTTAACTTCGCATTCAATTAAAATACGAGTTCAAGCCCTTGGGCCACGTCAAGGCGTCTACCAACTCAGAGTAAGTTATAACCTGGATTTAGAAAATACCTACCTAGCTTAAAGTTACTTTAGAGCTTGAAACATTTTGGAAAACAATAAGCTTTCAATGAAAAATGTCATCAATGCTAGGATGCTAACCGTAATTTGAAAATGCTAGCTGGAGCTGAGGTTAAGTGACGAGCAAAGGGAGATTTTAGTTCAAGAATATTTTTTAGTTTTGGTTTTATCGACAGATTTTAGTTATAACGGTTGCCACGTTTGATTTGTATTTATTTTTATTTTTGAAAGAAGAAAGTGAGAGATACAAATGAGTAGAGGGATCCCTCACGTCCAAACAATTTTTTTGCCATTTTCGGATTCAGCGAATTTTACTAAATATAAGTAGATTGTATGACCAGTTTGGATTTTTTTTGCATTTTTAGGGGGAATTGAGGGTGTGGGGGCAATCCATACGTCCGAACTTTTTTTATGAATTTCAGATTCAGCGAAAAATTTTACTAAAGATGGGTAGGTTGGATAGCCAGTTTAGATTTTTTTAATTTTTGATGGGAATTGAGAGTATGTGAGGAAAATCCATACGTCAGAAAATTTTCTTTTTATCTGTTTCGGATTTAGCGGAAAATTTTTCTAAAGATAGGTAGGCTCATGTCGCAAAAACAAACAATTTTTTTGTCGGCCCGTGCTATCGTCTTGCGCGCTATACTTGACTCTGGCATAGTCTTAACCTCTGAGTAAACTTGTTGTTTCGTTATAACATAAATATATATGTAAAGAGTGGCTTTGTAAAATGCCTGAACTATATTTATTCATTTCTTAACAATAAAAGAATAAAAACGCCGGGCGTAGCAGACAGGGCAAAATTTGCACGCGCGGTGATCAATAATGTTTTTTTGGCTATTAGCCTCACTTTTAACTTCTGTAACTTTACAGATAGTCTATTTGCATTATAAACTAACAATAAACAAAATGTCAGAACTATATATTGTGATTTATTTTTTAATTCACAATTTACTTCTTTATCGCTTCTGAGAGCGCTTAAGCCACCACCTAGCCTTCTGACAATATTTTTTCTATGTATATCCACTTAAAATCTATAAGTGTACCAGTTTTCATGACTATATTCGATTATTTTTTTATTGACAAAACTTTACGCGTTTAACCGCCCGCTCACGCTCTCCGCCTCTGGAGCGACTTCTGACTGATGGGCCCCGGCTTTGTCAATGTGATAAGAAACTTTTAACAAAAAATCACCACTATAGTCGATCAGTGCAGTCCACACGTAGCTAGCTCTCCGTCTATAATATTGACACATAGATACGGTACTAACTGTAAATAAAAGTAATTTATGTTTCAGAATAATTATTACCTTATAGCTGTTTTACATTGACAATTTATTGATCAATTAATTCATGAAGTCGCTTCATCAAAAAATTGGACAAGTGTAATGCACCAAATCTGCTGTCAAATAATTTCATGAATTTATTCATCAAGTTCTTGACGAATGTTCTAATTTTCGTCAATTTCTTCGTGAAGTTCGGAAGTACCAACCCAAGAGATTTCCACCCTCAGATCAGTTATGAGGTTATGTTATTGGAATATGTAAATAATTGTGTGGCATCGTACTAGTTTTGCATTGTTTTACTGATTTGTTACTTACAAACACTAATATTTATATAATATTTGTCAAAACGGTACCGCTGTTGTATCACCACAATTATGAGTGGAAAGATGACATTTTTGAAATTAACTTGCTTCTTTGATTCGTTGGCAGAACTGATTCATGCGTCAAAAAACTTGATAAAGTCTGCAGCAGTGTAAAACCACATTGTTTATCAATAAATTCGTGAATTAATTCATGAAGAACTTTGTCAATTTATTCATCAATAAAATGTCAATGTAAAACAGCTATTAATATTTTTTATAATCGTTCCAAGTTTTTACAAACATTTATGTACTAGTATTTTTTTAAGGTGCGAATGTATTTAATTTGTGAAGAACTTGGTATAAGTTCGAAAATGTAAGGGCGCGAGCGGCTGCAATGTGATACCTACAGGTATGTGGCTATAGGCCGGTCCTCTTTTATATAATTTTATGCGCACAAAAAGTGACACAACCGTTACCTTCTTACAATTGCATTGTTTACATTATAAGAATATATGTAAGAATTTGCAGAATAGTATGAAACAAAAAGGGGCAATGTCCATTTTTCTACACAAAACGCTTCAAATGGATCCTACCATAAAATATATACCTAGGTATAGTACGTTAATAAGTACCAGCAAAAGTTAACAAAATAATAATTTCTTACTCATAAGGAAAGGAAAGCAATTGTAGAAAATAATTAACAGTTGTCCTAAGTGTTTCGCGATAATCGTCTTCAGTGATCGTTAGTCGAAGTTTTTAATAGTTATTTTTACTAATGGTGGCGAAGCATCAACTAATTGACATTTTAGTAATCCCACTATCCGCGTCATTGTACAATAACAAGTACAGGTCAGAGGCAGACTGTAATCTGAAACTTCGCATCGATCAATTTATTCGATACCTACATATCTAGCTGCACCTTAACGCCAGCCCTGTCGGTCTGGCGTGTCGATAAACAATCCAGTTTCCGATGTCTAGTAATAATATGATGAAATTATTTTTTGAAGTATGAAGGCAGAAAAAAGTATTTTTTTAAATTAACTACGTGTCTTCTGGAGGGGATATAAATACTATTATTTTTTTTATAATTACGTTAGTGATGCATTATTCGTTGTGAGACATTCTGTAACAATTTACGGGTCTGGAATAAGGTTAAAGATATCTACGATCTATATAAGTTATAGAAGAATCTGTAATTATTTTTCAGATCTGAAAATCGATCATTAAAATTAGCTGATTTAAAACTAAATCATAAAACAATAGAGAAGTGGAAGCGATGTACTTAAATAATGAAAACGGTTCCGATTTCTGAATTCACAAGCAAATGATTGCGTTAATATGTTATAATTAATACATATATGTATCTCAGGTGGTGTACCATTTTTAGTAAATAAACCTTGATAATGTAAATATCTTTTATGTAGGAATTACTAAGTTCTGACGCAAACGTGAAGTTTTGAAAGAAAATTGTTCATGTAATTTACATCACTGTCATGTAGAACTTCAGTAGTCGCGGTATAAATAAGTTCACAGTGACGTTAATTATTACGTGAAGCATTAACTTCAATAGGTCTGCACGCGAAATATAAAACTACAAAAACGAAAATCATCTCATTAGTCTTTGAAAAAACCCTACCTCAAGAATCTTACAATCGGGTACCTACGCTGCGCGTTTCTTTTGTTTTGAAATTTTTAATTAACCCATGTGGAATACTTGAAGTGTTTAAATTAGAGAGGATTTTAATTACAACCTTTCAAGGTAGAAGGAAGTTCTATACGGGGCGACTCAAATAACAATAAACCTCTACATTCTTGAGGCAAATTTCCTAAGAAAGTTTATTGCATATTTAAAAAAAAATGTTAAATCAAAACTTGGAAGGAATGAAAAATTATATTTTACAATCAGAACCTGCTTGTGCAAATTTGGCAACTAATCTTTTTCGGGGCGCTCGGCTCCTTCTACCGAAAATTCCACATAATTTACGCACAGTCTCAGCTACACACTCTGCGTACTTGTAATTAATTCAGAATTTCAGAATTTTCAGTCGCTCATCCATTGTATAACGGTCCATTTTGTCTAACCGTAACGTGTTTAGTACAACATACTGCCAATTCTTCGAAATGAAAATGGAGCACAATTCAAATCCTATTACTTCTGTGACACCCTTTTTTTAATAATCTAAATTTTCATCCTCTAACTTTTATTAAGATACGTTTTAGTGATCTTTTCAAATTTTAGAAATATTTCACCTTTTCCATAAAATTTGTAGACACAAGCATTATCACCCAAAATTTAACATTTTTTATCATTGTTGATTTATAAAATACCACTAAAATCAAAACTGGTGTTATAACCTAAAGTGGTCTTGTTATGGAAATAATAATTTAGTAATTTGCTGAAATGGATGGAAAAATTTGCAACATATGACCAAACTGTGGTTGCTCAAATTTTCAAAAACTAGTTGAAAAATATGCTATGAAATCATAACAAATGTTCATAACCAGATATCGAAAAGTTATTTAAAAAGTTATTCGCAATTAAAATTTGGGTTTTAAAATGATAATTTAAGTTATTCCTATTTGACAAAATCCGCTATTCTATTTCTCTCTAATTTTTTCTTTCAAAATAGTTTACAAATAAAGTTTAACAACTTATAGCTATCTCTATTTGTGGTACAATTATATAGATATAGTAACTAGTCAGTACCACAGCTAAACTAAACTTTAAAGACTCCATCACAATTTAACGAATTTATGTAAGTATTTTCAAGATGTAAAACGTCTAAAATTAATACAAAATATATGGTTTTCACCTACCTTTATAATTACCTAAACATAATATTTCACCAAGTCGGTACTTTCATTCTAGCAACATGCGGGAACAAAATGTTTTCGTACCTACTCTCGGCAGCTCCATGCCAAAACACAGTGACATTTTTTACAAAAATAAGCTGCAGGTACCTACGTAGATACTGTGCTTGCCTACATAATTGAAGCCATCTGCAGCGCCACATGTGGAGAACACAGTATCTACAATCTGTCAGATACTGTGTTTTGATATCTGTCAGATACTATGTTTTGGTAGGTCAAAAGTTGAATAAATTTGTTATGAAATCTATGTTTTTAAACTTTATTTTCTTTTTGATACGCTCATGTTCTTGATTAATTATTTCATTTTATTATAAGTTTAAGTTCGTGTTTCTACAGTTGCTGTGTTTTTTGTTTATACTATCCTTACATTTGTTATCCCAAACACAGTATGTACCATATCAAAACTCGTTTTCCAAAATGAGCTTAATTTTCTATGAAATAATACACACTACAATAAAAAGAATTGTAATAAAAAGAAAGATTTGATCCATCTTGTATGAAATGGAAAACATATACACTACAAAACATAAACATTAGCACTGAAACTCGTTTTACTTCGAATGATTTTTTTTCACATACTGTGTTTTTTGGCATGGAGCAGAAGCTCTGTTCTGTCTTAATAACAACTCAGTCTTGATATAGATGGGAGGAATGATATAGATGGGAGGAACAACGTTTCGCAGCCTCCGTCACTACACCCCTATATGTAAAAAGCTTTATCATGCACAAATATTTGTGGGTAATCAAACAAAGTAAAGAATAGTCAATTAAGTTTAGCGTATTTTAATTACAAGCTGTATGTTGCCCCATTTAAGACAAATTGTTCTATAGCTTTGAAAATATCAATACTACCAAGAAGTTGCTTCATAGTAAGTTACGCCAAAACAATTTCATCGCATTTTAAAATTATTTTGAGTTATTCACCTCGTATATTACAGCATTTTATAATTTCTAATTGAACATTGATGGCCTACTCTGATAAAAGAAGTCTAAAACATACCGTTTCAATATTATACATTTTACAAAATTGGCATATCTGGAAATTATCAAATATCTCTGAAACTAAACATGATAACGGTACGGTTTGTACCATTCAATCAAGCATGAGAAAACTTATCTGCATTATATTTCAAATAAAAACATAGTAATTAATTGTGGACCTTGGAATTTAAAAGTTTTTAATTACGAATATTTCGATTTTTTTAAATGATTAAATATCATATTTAAGGTGTAAACTTAATTTCCTTTAAATGGGATTAAATCTATTCTATACCACCACATAATGAAATATTCTAACTAAAAGTATTGTGAATATGAATTGAATGTAAAATTAATTTAAATGTAAGAAAATTTTGTTACAAGTTACAAGTAGGTATGTGCAGACAAACTCAAGGAGAACGCAGAGAAGCCCGAAAATACAACAGCACCCAGGGACAGAGAGTTCTATTTAAAAAAATGAGGTTGGGTAACACCTAAATTAATAAAAATTAATTTTAAAATGTAAATAAAATAATTTGGTGCAGCTTATATTTGAAACAATACTTTGTATTATATTACCAGAGCTGTGGATATATTGAAATATATAATTTTCAAGAAATGATAGTGTTTCAGAAATCAGTTCGAATTTGTCCACCCTGTACCGAGCGGTACGTGTTAAAAATGCGTCTAATTAAATTAACGGGGGGCGAAAACGGCGCTAATGTCGGCGCAACAAGCCGTTATTAATTCGGGTGTCGTGTACGTGTTACTCTCGAAGTTGAACAAAAAGGAGGACCATTAATTAAAATATAGCTGCTCCGAGGGTGGCGACTTTTTGTTTGATGTTTTTCGGGGCCCGAATTCCGCCGGTGCCTCCTTGAGATTGATTGGAAATTTTCGCGTGACGATCCAAGATATTATCTATCTCAGGAGAGAGAGAACAATAATTGTGTAATATGAAGCTTTTGATATAATTACATATGAACGGTATAAATGAAACATATAGGCATTTATAATACATGTGGTATTACAAAATTATTGCATATTTTTTGCATTTATTTTATCTATTTACTTCCATTCCAACAATATGTTATTGTCTATAAAAAAAAATACTATTAATTTATATTACACTGGAAAACTTTTTGTAATTTACCACTTTATGAAATTAAGTGTTATTAATAAGCTCGCATAATACCAGATTTCCATAGTAACATACTGGCTGTTTCTGAAATAAGTGCGTTCCTTGAAAATGGTGATAAAGGACACAAAAATGAGCAACTTTTATTAAGCAACTGATGATCTAAATGCCTCTGTTTTCGAGAAAATTTATTAAGAAAATTAACCATAAAAGCCGATCCTGTGTATCTTGTGCACGTGCACGGCCAGAATGCTTCGGACTCGCTACATGCATGAAGCGCTTCTCTAATTGGCTGACGTTCCACATTACTTCCACAATCAAACAAATCTGATGCTCGATCAATATATCTTGTGTTCTTTAGTTGTGTAACCTGAGGGGTTATTTCTTTATTTAACCATCTACCGTTATGACCAGTATCATAACGATATTAGATTGCAAAAGAGTTTACCATTTACTTCTCTAAAGGGAGTTTAATATATACGTGGGAACTTAGAAATGTTGCACGCTCAGAGAATGAATTTTAGACACTTACTGTATGTCGCTCACGAAGAATATAATCCAGATGTTGGTTGTACAGGGTGTTCCACTCTCACTCGATGGATACTAAGTTTGGAAGAGCAAGAAAACACCAAAACTTCGAGGAAGGTTTTGAATAAGAATAAAAGCAAAACAAACGAACAAAATAACGAAGACACAACGGATTCGAACAAACATTATTAATTAATTTACACGCGATAACGCAATCCGAGATTCAGAGAACTGAACGCGAATTCATAGCAAAAGGAAAGACTTTATCCATTATTAAATTAATCCGAAACTCTAAAATTAAGAAAATTGCCAGTGTAGAATCCAAGGAGAAACTGCCATTTTTTTTTGGAGATCTCTCTTGAATTCGACACCTCCCTTCGACACGCCCATTTCTTGGATACAGAAATTTCGGTTCTTATCTTATTGGCGGCCTCCCTGAATATCGAGGACTGAAATGACTTAACTATACCATGTTAATACCTAATTGACTATATTTCCAATTCTATGGATAATAATTTTGTGACCAAACTGAACTTACAAGTAACCCCTGCACCTCCTCTTGCGACTCCGTATAGGAACACGGGACGGATTAGTCAATCTCATTTAATCTACCTAAAAACAAGCTATTTGCTCTATTATTATTTTCCTCACAACAGCTTATTTAAGTATCTTGGGATTCCTGCGTCTTTTCGAATGTATTTCGCGCGTTATTAGAAATATCGATTTTTCCCTTCACCATGGGCTAAACCGACGCAGTTAGTCGATACCAGATGCCCAACACAAGGCCCCGACGATCTAAGTCTACTTGTTCAAAATCATTGCTAGATTTCATAAGGCCTTCTCCGAAGGACTACAATGGTCGACCTTTGCAAATTTATTACTCCCGGTGACAAGAGTCACCGGTTTCTCAACGACTTTATGGCGACGCTAAACCTACTTGAAAACCCTTAACTTTTCAATAATAATTGTTGGCTGAGTTGACCCATCCGTTCCGAGAACTAACAAATAATCTATCACGAGTCCCGGCTTTTGTTACAGTTGTGTGTTGCAGTATTACTTAGCAGGCGTACAAAATATTTTCTAATCAAGAACTAGCAGATATTGTGTTAATGTACAAAGAATGTCAGTGCAATTTAAATAAGACTTGTAATTTATATGCGGTCTGTTACCATAATAGACGACAACCTAACTATAGAACAGTGCAAAAGGCAGTTCAAAGGTTACGGGATACCTGGAATGTTCACCTGACATACGAAAGTCGTGGACGGGAAAGGCCTCAACATGTTTTTAACAACGATGAAAATATCATAAACCTCACTGAGGAAGATCCGAGGCGCAGTGCTGGCGACATTGGCACCTGAGACGCTCAGCGACAATGAATCTTGCATCTGGTGTGTTGCGTTTTAGTATTTTTTTAATCCTATCTGAAATGGAATTCTTTACACAATGTCGCGCAACATTGAGTCAATGCAGACGTGAATCCAAAACCGTGTGGGCTATTCTCGCGCAGTCTTTCGTTGTTTTTTCGTTCTTATGTTGTTTTTCTTTTGTTTTGGTTTGTTTGTTTGTTTGTTATAATGTGGACAACAAATTCTACTTTATTATTAATTGAAGACTTAACTCCTTTCTTCAAATGTAAATTAAGCAATAAATAATTACCTAAAAAATGAAATGTGGTATTTTATTTTGAAATGTAGATACAGCAGTACATAATCAGGTAGGTCTTTCATACTCCATACGAAACCTTTATACTTTCTCAGCGTAGTGAAGATGGCTGTGCAGACTTCAGGAACGAACTCGGAAATAATTTGCTTCGAAACTTTAAAAATATACATGAGGCTCGTATACGAGTCTCCACTTGCGAGGAAACGGAGAGTGATTGCTAGTGTTGATAGCAGAAGCTGGCACCCTAAAATTCGTCTACTTTTTTGAAATGTGTGGTCCAACCATCTCCAAAAGGAATTCGAAGTCGACTGGGCTCATACGAAGAAAATTTAGGAGTCCCATCCCATCCTCCAATCTCAGTGTGTCAAGAAGATTGTATCCGTGCTTATTTCGATCCTTGAATATCCCACGAATCCACCATTGTGGTAGCATTTTTTAGCCCTTTTTTTACTTCGAAGGGCTAATAAGTAGAGTCCTATTGCAACCCCGAGAGCGCGACCTCGTTCGACATAGTTCAGAATCAAACTAGATGCGTACACGATTTGCAGCGCGACAATGTTGCGGAGCAAAGAATCTGCGACATGTATCCGCGACATGTATCCGCGAGTCTGCGATGAAGAGTCTGAACAAAGAATCCCAGTGTGTACTAGGCTTAACATTACCGTGTGGCGTATATTACGGGAACAAGTATTACACCCCTATCGGATACAAAGGGTTCAAATAACAAATTTAAATTGCAAGTGATTTCGGCATCAAATTACACAAGATCCGGATTTTATAAACTTTACGGATGAGAGACAGCATACTAAGTTTTCACAACAATCACTATTGGTGCGATGCAAATCCTCACGTTGTACAGAGATCATCTCGGTTCCAGCAATGGTTTTCAGTGAATCTGTGGTTTAGTGTTTTTGATGACAGATTACTCGGTCCGATAGTGTTACCTGCACGTTCAAATAGTGCTGCTTATTTTTTAACAAACGCCTTTCCTGATATGTTGGAAGACGTCCCTTTACAAATCCGTGCCCAAATGTTCTTCATGTATGATGATGCTCCTCCCATGTTTCTCGTGCAGTTTGTGAGTTTTTACATACCAACTTTCTGGAAAGGTGGATAGGACGAAATGAACCCTCTTGACCTTTTTGTTTGGGGGTGTATGAAACAAAATGTGTACCGAACGCCTACTGTCGATGCAGCATATTTTTGCTGCCGCTAATGAAATTCGACAAATGCCGGGAGTATGTGGACTAATTTTGACCGTCCTTTGGAAGCATGTTTAGTAACACATGTGAACAATTTTTGTAGAGCATATCGTCTATTGGCAAGTAATTCGTTTATTCGTTTAATTGTTGTATTACTTTTAAACGAAATTTGAATAAAATTCAGCATTTTCGAACACAAAATTCAAACCGTCAAAACCGCCACCAGCGCTTTCGCATTGCGGTGCGCGGCGACTTCAATATCAAAGGTACAGCTGACTGCCGCACCAGAGACGGCTTTAAATTTGTTTAATCCTTCAAGAAACGCACTTGTTTCAGAAACACCCTGTATAAAAACAAAATAGTATATACTGTATAATATACAGTAATAATATATTATACTATTTATTATACTATTATTTATTATAGTATATTATACTATTTATAATAAAACATAAGAAAGTTATTGCCGTAAAAATATGCAATGTTTTGCATTGGAAACAACACTTCAACGACATTCACTGGAAAGTATAATACATATTAAGAAAAAAAATCTAGGACAAATTGAATACTATAAATAAAAACAGTTGTATAAAAACAATGAAACCTCTTTTCGATCTCTTTTAGCAACCGAGATATAAAGGGTGTCCGAAAATTCAGGCAAGAAGTAATTTTGATAGAAAACACAGGTTTTTAATTAAAAATTGTAAATTTTTAATTGAATCATAGAATATACAGTATAGGGTTATGTGTGGAATAGCATATAGGGTAAATGACTTCCACGGCTTTGCTGACAAATACGCACTCTTTCCATTTTGCATAAATTCAACTGAATTCTGTTGTCAATTTCCTCCTTTAAGGGGTGGGTGGTGGTTGATCGTAGACTTGTTGAAACAAACCTTAGACTTCAAAAAACTCCAAAGAAAAAAATCCCACGACGTTAAATCGCATGATCTGGGAGGCCAACTCTGATCACCAAAACGGTAAATTACACGACCCGAAAATGACTGTTGCAGTAACTAAATTTTTTCCCGGGTAGTCAAAATATACCTATTACAACTACGAGTAAATCTGTAAATCCTTACGTAATTGAAAAAAAAACAGAAATGCCTGAAAAAGGTCTAACAATTGCAAGATGTCCTGTCTTCTTAATAAAAAACCTTTTCGTTTTTCGTTCTATCCAAATATGTAAAAATATACAGGGTGTTCCATTTAAATTAACAAAATTAACATCCGCGGTCATTGTGTATGAACTTTCTTCTTTTTTCTACTATCATTTTCGAAAACTACATAAAATATCGTAAACTCTAAAAATAAAAAGTTAAAGGGGAGTCAAAATATAGCGAATCACCCTGTTCACCTGTAATATCCCAGTCTTCATATTATAGATTAAAATAACCACACAACCATCATGTCAGCTGGAATGGCTTCTAATTGCTCCCCGAATGTACATTAGAAGTTCTGTAATAGGGACGTAGCCACTAAAACGCTAATTAAGCACCCCTTTGAGTGTATTTTAAAATAGTTGTTGAAAACCTAATTAGGTTGGGGTATAATATTTTACTGCGCCAAAATATAGTACATTGGACTAGTTTCGGATGATCATCTTGCCTTCTAAAATAGCTTGACTCTATTAATGTGCTCCAATCAGATATGATCCAAAATTATTCATAAAAACAATACTAGGTTTTCCATCCTTAAAGACCTAATTTAAAAATAATGTGTCTTTGAACAGATGAATATTCCGTTTTCTTTTTTTATGAACGGCGAGTTGATCAAGTTCTCGAACAAAAACAAGCATTTCATGTCAAGGTTGAAATGGTAATAACAATTTACTTCAATTTACTTCAAAATGAACTGTTTCAATGCATATTTGTATTGTTCTATTCTCATAGATAACTTTTGGGTGATATATTTGTAAGAAATAATTACTTTGTAGCAATGAATTATACTATACCCGCAATATTCAGTAAATAGCTAAAATCATTCGTCATTTGAACCTCCAGATATATACCGGTGTCGAACTTATTAGTTCTCATTAGTATGCTAATAAATTAGATATATCATCTTCTAAAGGTTATATTATCCATTAGACGCTAACATTTGAATAAATGTAAAATGATTTAAATTGTAAGAAGCGTATAAAATAGCTACAAATAGCAAAAACATCAAGTTTAATTAGACAAGGACGTCTTCAAAAACTTAGTTGTCCGTAATTAACAGCAGTAAAAAACTAAAATCTATTTGTTTCTGGAACTGGTAAACCTTTTTCACAATAATACCTCCGTTTTTTCAAAATCTCAATAGAAAAAAAAATTGCGGTAAGAAAAAGAAACAAAAGATTCTCTCCGATATTTTGAGTGACCTCTATGTTTCTGGAAAAAATACTAATTATATACTTACATAAGGTTACATCTAAAACTTATCGACATCAAATTTCATTAAAATTAAAAGTGATAGAATTGTCTTAAGAAAATATTTTTTTTAACTTTTTAAAGGAAACATAACTTCAAGAACACTAATATCCATTCCATTTAAATTCATATCCAATGAATTTTCTGAACATATTTATAATTAGAATGTTTTTCCCAATCTTACGTACCTCTCTGAGGAATTATTATAACAAAATAATTTCTGTCTATGATCGACTACTAATGAATTTCCAACTTTGTCAGTTTTTGGACTTTTATAAGTAAACGAAAATTTTACGAGGTATAAAAACTCATTAGAAACACTATCTATACAGGGTGTCTCATAATTAGCTGCCAACCCTTAACAGGCCGATTCTATGATCAAAACTAAGTAAAAAAGTTCATATGAACATGGGTCCGGAAATGCTTCCTAAGGGCACAGGGACCCATTGAAGAGGGAGGAATGGAAATCATTTTTTTGCAATATCTCTCAATCGCGTTGTGATAAATGAATGAAATTTGGTATACACAGCTAAATTTTGATGAGCAATTT
>NW_019417102.1:471137-507282 GCF_000390285.2 Anoplophora glabripennis
AAAAATCCTGAATTACAAGTGTCTGCGATGAAAATTGCATTAATTATTAGCAATTGAAAAAAGTGGACAATTTCGACCATTTTTGAGCTCTTGCGCATAAACAAATTATCGGAATTTAATCGGACTTGTCTTATTTTACAGATTTATTTAATACCTACCTTTTTTGTATAAACCTTTTTTCTCTATGAATAACAGTTTTTTTACGCGAGTCAAAAAACCACTTTTCCATAATTTTGACCATTGTTTTAACAAAGTTTCCCAACTAGTCTCAAGTTGATTTTTTGATATTTTGTTTATAATACGTTTCTGAACAATATTCCGCAGAGAAACTTCTAACAGTATTTTTTCCCGAAAAAAAAAACTATAATGACTGGCCTATAAAGAGAATTATGTCTTTCCCTCTTTCCTATGTATGTCTTTACATTTATTGCGCGTTAACAAAAAATAAATCTAATGAAATAAAATAATATTCAATTCGTCGCGTCGGGACAGATTTTAAAATTGTAACCATTTTACTTTCAATATTGATATCCTAGGTAAAAGAGTTCGCATAATTATTAGAGAAAGCCGTTTCTTGTAAAAGGGCAGATTTACTGCGATACATCTAAAATATTGTTAAGTCGCAAGAAAACGGAAAACATTTTTTTGCGTAAAAACTATGAATGTTACTAAATTTTACCAAGACCATGAAAATCTCAAAAAAGGACTGATGCATCAATAAAAAAAATGAATTGATCCCAGTGACCAAATAAAAAGTTCTGGTAATTCTTGTACCAAGACACTCAAGAATTTACCACTTGCCCAAGGCGGATGGACGCGGTTGCTTCATCAAAACATGAGTCTTACTTAGGAACACGTCCACAGCAAGTTTCATTAAAATCCATAGTAACATTCTCCAGATAATACAAAAAACATAATTTTTTTCAAGAACTTTGACAATCAATAGCGGAGGAGCCAGTCATTTTTTCTTAATGGAAGTTAAGTCGATCGTCTTCTTTTGAGCCAAAGAATGTCGCAGTACCTTTTTGATCATGTGCTGACGGGACACCCTGTATAAACATTTTTCCCGGGGGGCGCGGTATTCGAGATATAGGGTGTTAAAGTTTACAAAAAAAATCTCTATTTTCATAATGAGCTGACGCAATTGAATGAAATTTACTACAGCGTATTCACTTAATTAGACATTTTATTGAATTTAATGTTAACCAGTGTCGTGCAACTGAAGGTGCCGTTCCATTTTCCCAAGAAAAAAATACACCACTGGCGGTTTATTGTAGAAATAATCAGGTAGTGTTACGTTAAATGAATGAAAAATGTTTCTTGTTGTTTTTTAATAGTAGCAACCGTTTAGGAGGTAATTTATTTGCCGATCAAGATGCACAAATTTAGTCCACATACTCATATGTGTATCAAAATCCATCTGCAAAAATACATATGAAGATATGAAAATATATATTTTTTTGTAAATTGTAACACCCCGTATCTCGAATACTGCGTCCCCCAGGAAAAAAGTTTGTAGTCATTTTTTGGCAATGAATCTATTCATGTAGTTTCTGTATTTAAAGTTAATGTATGTATGTATATACAGGGTATTTTTAACAAAGTCGCGTAATGCGAAATATTAATATATCTACATCATTTATATAAAATTATCAACTAATGAATTTAACATAAGATTACGAGTGAAAATATTCATCTTCAATGTTTCTTATTTTTAGGAGATTATATATTCAAAAGGACTTTAATAGAGCAGAGTGTAAATTCGACCTAATTTCGGTAGTCACTGGAAGCTTCCACCGGTGTGTATTATTTATATCCGGCAAAATTCCTCCCTAACTGCAAATTAATACGGACTAAAGTTGCAAGTTTCGAGAGCTCCGGCGAAAAATACCCTCTCGTGTGCGTTCCGAAAGTTTGCTAATTTAATAAATACCTTAGGGGAATAAACATGGAGCTATAGATATTATTAAATTAGAGACTTGAAGTATCCTACCACCCTGTTTAGTCTACGTTTAGTTGTTTGCTTGTTTCTGTGCACTCCATGTATGGAATGTCGAGAATTTTACCCCTGGGATGAAATAGTAGGTTTACTTCTAGTTAACGTTGTATAACTTGCCAGATGTGAACAATGCAATACTCATTAGAAGTAATTAATATGAATTGCATTTAATTGTTAATTTTTCAAGAATTTGTATATACAGGCCGTTACAAATTCGCTTCTCACTATAGGGATCTCGAAAACGGTAAGAGATACAAACTAGCTTAAATGGTGGCAAAGTTGCGTCATTTGGGGACCAACATTATGCCTCTATAAAATCAAGGCTAACATGTTTTCACAATATTTGAAAAAATAACGAAATTTTGGAAATCCGTTTTTGTTTCATTTCAGCCTTGTTTGAGGTGATATTGCAAAAAGAAAAACACTTTCTCATGGCCACTTTTTGCCCTATATCGAATGGCATAATCAATTTTTATATGTAACGTTTCGTCTCTCCAGGACCATCATCAACTTCATTTTTTTAAATACGACCCTAGCAATTTTATTACATTTTTTGTAAGCTTTCATGACCCCAAATACTGTACTGCCTCAGCCCGAACAAGATTCAGACGTTTTGTCTCGAAAAATTCATCTTCAGTGTTCCAAATTTATCTAAATTTTTTATTTAGATTTCTTTGTTTATTGAATTATCATATACTGCAAGTGTCGTTAGACCCTGTGAAATCCATCTAATTATTTAAACTATTATCGCCACGCATTAAAATAAAAAATTATTAGAGTTTTATTCCCGTGTCCATAGTTATTTCTAGGCTTCTCGAACGCTCAAAATTCAAACAAATTCCGATCTATTTTTTTCAGGATATTCATACAAATACATCTGACATGCATCTTTCACAGATGCGGTTACAGATGTAATAAATTCAGATAATATCTTCTGATATCTGATCTCCATTTTTAACCTTTGCCAAAACGAAAATGTTTTTGAACATTTACTGACATTTTTTAAAGAATAATATTCAGTTGGCGTTTTGGTTATTCATATGCATTTTTAAGAATTAATTTGTCATAATAAAATTAAAATTGTAATAATGTTTTAATTTTGATGCAACAACTTATTGAGTTATGTATGACCAAGTGATGGTAATAGTTGATAATAATAAATGTTTTATTGTAACGCATGGTGGTAATAATTTAAATAACCAGATGGATTTCACAGGATCTAACGACACTTAC
This sequence comes from Anoplophora glabripennis, assembly GCF_000390285.2. Taxonomy (NCBI): domain Eukaryota; kingdom Metazoa; phylum Arthropoda; class Insecta; order Coleoptera; family Cerambycidae; genus Anoplophora; species Anoplophora glabripennis. Next base: position 474,370 of record NW_019417102.1, read on the forward strand.
AGTGTACAATAATTCAATAAACAAAGAAATCTAAATAAAAAAAAAATAGATAAATTTGGAACGAATACAGTGAAGACGAATTTTTCGAGACAAAACGTCTGAATCTGGTTCGCGCGGCTGAGGCAGTACAGTATTGGGGATCATAAAGTCTTTCAAAAAATGTTATAAAATTTACAGGGACGTATTTAAACAAATGAAGTTGATGATGGTCCTGGAGAGACGAAACGTTACATATAAAAATTGATTATACCATTCGATAGAGGGCAAAAAGTGGCCATGAGAAAGTGTTCTTCTTTTTTCAATATCACCTCAAACAAGGCTGCAATGAAACAAAAACGGATTTCTAAAGTTTCGATTTTTTTCAAATATTTCGAAAACTAATCATGTTACCCTTGATTTTTTAGAGGCATAATGTTGGTCCCTTGATTATGCAACTTTGCCCCCATTTAAGCTACTTCGTACCTCTTACCGTTTGCGAGATCCCTATAGTGAGAAGCGAATTTATAACAGCCTGTTTATTCAGTTTTAAGTGAGGGTCGACAAAACATGGAAAAATAGTTTCCGTTTGTTATATATCTTTTTTATATCATATTTTGAGTCTTTATAAGGCGAGATGCAGGATGTTAAAGTTTTCAAAAAAGATGGGTTAAGCCATATTTGGAATACAGTGTAACTATTTAAGGTATAAGTATCAAGCACTTTCAATAACCAGTGGCAGAGGTATAGGTACTTACTACCCTCAATTTACAAAAAAAGTTGTACTACCCTGTATAATCTTAGAAGGACCCCGCACAAAATTAATGAAAATAGGGTCCCTCTAGATTTGGCTGGAATTGTGATATATTATAGTTCTCGACATTCTGATGAAAAGTTGTCACGGGCCCAAAGTGATCCTATGGATAGTTTCAGAGATATATAGGGGGAAGTGTGTGATTTGGCTATAGGACTAAATAAGCTTCAAGAAGTTTCAAGTTGATGGATTCAAAAACTGAGGCATGTAATGAATTTTGACCAGTAGGTGCAATGCTATTGGGACCGCTGAACCTGAATTCTTGGTTAGCTTAGCTATTTAAGGTCACCTGGAGGTCAGGTAAAGGTCGTTTCAAAGTCAAACTGAAGAAAAGATTTGCATTGAATTTTGACCAGTAAGTTTTTAGGTCTTTGAGCTCGCGGAATCTGAATCTGGAGATAGCGTAACCCTAAAGGTCACCTTCATGTCAATTCAAGGTCATCTCAATATAAAACTAAAGAAAAGGCTTGTATTAAATTTCAACCAGTGCGTATATAAGTTTTTTGGGGCGAACTGAATTTGGGGATAGCTTAGCCCTACAAGGTCACATTTAGTCAAGATCATTTCAAGGTCAAAGTGAAGAAAAGGCCTTTCACGAATGTTAACCTGTAAGTATGTATGCTTTTGAGGTCGCTGAACCTGAATTCGTAGATAGCTTAGCCCTATAAGGCCACCTGAAAATCAAATCAAGGTCATTTCATTTGACTTAATCTCAATTCAAGCCCCACAAGTGACTTCCCCCCTCTATGTATATCTCTGAAACTATCCATAGGATCACTTTGGGCCCGTGACAACTTTTCATCAGAATGTCGAGAACTATTAATTCCAGCCAAATCTAGCGGAACCCAATTTCCATTCATTTTGTACGGGGTCCTTTGGCGTATCTGTTACGATTACATGGCAAATTTGACTTTTCCAATTTAATTTACTGCTATCAAAAAATAATAATTAAGCTTGAATACAGAAAAATTACCTATCTTTTCTCGACATTAAGAAGCTAGTAACAAAGGAGTTGTAGAGAAACTACAATAACATTTATTGTGCATTCCGAAAAAACAATTAAAAAAAATCTGAGGACATTCGTTGTTTGATTAGTGTTTAGCAAAGTATTTAGGATACTGAAACGATATCATCAACATGCATTTCGCATGTAACCCGTAGAAAACTTAAAGCCAGATGCTCCAGAAAAAAGAGTCGACTTTTGTCAGCAAATTCTCGACAATATCAAGTGACAACTTGACTTTCTGCGTAAGGCACTCTGCACTAGTGGTGTTATGGATATGAAATCGGATCTGGATATAGATACGAATACATATGAAAAATATTATACCGGTTTGAGATACGTTTACGAATATGGAATTATTTCGGATTATCCGATAGTTTCAGATAGTTTCAGTTACGGATACTAGATTTTTAACGAATTGTAAAAGTAAAGAAAATACAAATGGGTAATGATTTGACTTTATCTGTAGGTTATCACTTGATACTTCAATCAGATAAAAAACAATTAGCCTTACAAGTGATTATTGCAGATACTTATTTTTAATTGCTAACTACTTAAAAGCGCAAGAGCAAAATTATAATCAACAAAAACAACATTATTAATTTTTTTATATTATTCAATATTTTTATAGGAATTATTATGCATTAAATTAAAAATACACTTTAACTAACACTTCGTTTAGAAGAACACAGAAATAGTTGTTATATCAACAACAACGCAACCTATTAATCAGACTTTTTAAGAGTCATTGCGTATTAAAGAGTAAAAACTAAATTAACAATTGGAATGTTACTTACTGTAATCTTTAAAATAGATAATAAAATTAAGAAAAACAACTTTCTTCTTAATAAATGATTGTTAAGTAATGAAGCCATTATATAATATTTACTTATCTTTCATTCAATTATTGTTTTAATAATCAAAATTGAGCAAAAGTAAATTATACTTAACAAAAAGCAATTTTACAGCTTTATCACCAGAGAGCCGATTTCTCAAGGGGTCGTAAATTAACCCAGCAGCACAAAAAAGCTGCTCACTCGGTTCACTTCTAGGAGGTGGGGAGAAGTATTGTCTTACTGTATTACTAAAGTTATAGTATTTGGTATGCATTTTCCACCATAAAAGTGGACACTGAGTGTTATCCTTTCCTCTTTATTGTATTCATATAGTAATGTCTTTTTAATAATGAACTGGTTGTATACTTCCTCACCATAATCTATATTTTGCTCTTCATCGTCACTCACGCTTAATATTTCTGCCAGATAAGACTGTGTCATTGGTTGCCGGAACTTGTTGTTGGCAGCTCATCCCGTAATCTCTTAGGTGAAGAAGGACCTTCATAATGAGAAGTTCTTCAACAGCAAAGTATCCCCAGAATCTCTGACTGTACCTGTTCCTTCATAATTTCACTGAAAAACTTGAGCTTGTAGCGTCGATCTAGATAAGTAGCTATTGCATAAATTTTATTATTTTGAATGTCCTGAAATCTAACATTGATATCCTGTATCATTTTCGTAATCGTTAATTTAAAGTTCTCAAAAGTATCTTCTTTTCTCTTCTCTGATTCTAATGCGTTTTGAAGTGTATAAATTAATGGAAAAACAGAGGCAATTGTTGCAGTAGTACTACTTAATTCCTTTGTAATTTCTTCAAATGGCTTTAATATTTCAATACACTTTTTCAAGTCGAAGCATTCATCAGCAGTAAGAATTGGTATAGCATGTGCGCCTGAATATAATACCAGAGAGTTTCAATTTCAATATTCTTTCCATCATGTAATAAGTGAAATTCCATGTGTAAAAAAAATGTGTCAAATAAAATTGTAAAAAAACATTAATATAAAATATGAAAGTTAGAGTATAAAATTTGGTAGTTAAGAATGCCTACTAAAAAATTTCTATAAGTATATTTAAATAGAATCAAAAATTAAAAAATAACTAACCGTGTAGGACATTCCTGAATTATATATGCTTAAATCCGATTGGTTCAGTCTTTCTATTTATTTCTTTCAATTAATTTCGAGCAACCAGAGAGTGATTGAAGTATGTAGCAATTTTGCATTTTGTGACCATTGGCAAGAGAAATTTTTCAATTTCCAACACCGGCCGGACACACAATTATTGTAGTTGATGAATAGTATAGTTTTTATCAGTCAAATTTGTCATATTCATAGATTTTATCATATTTGATCCTCTGTCGCGTAAAATACAGTGGACTGACTCCGTATTTAAGCCCCAATCTTTCAAAATATTGTTTAATGTATTCGCTATAATATAATATCACCTATGTGCCGGCCTTCCAATTGTTCACACTTGAGTATTACAGTTACTCTTTCAAATTGACTTGTGATACCATGAGCAGTAAGACTCAGTAATGAAATATTTGCATTGGAATCGGACCAAACATCTGTAGTAAATGATATCTTTTCAAATTGATTAAGCAATCCCAAAACCTTTATTTTCATTTTGTCGTAGATTTCAGTACAAAGTAAATTAGTAAAATACTGCCGACCTCTTAAATGATAACGTGGTAATGCTGCCTGTATTAATCTTTGAAATCCTACATCTTCCACAAAGTTAAACGGCAAGTTTTGTAACGCAATCATTTCAGCCACTAACTGGACTATTTCTTTTTGTTTAATATTACTATCATCGCAGACACCTCTATTTTTTAAAAAATTCGTTATTGACATTTGTTTTTACACACTTGTAAAGGTGTCAGCTGTTCGGGTATTTGTGGTTTTTGTTGATTATCCTTTTCCAGTAACAACAATTCTTCAAACTTATCACTGTGTTTTGAATTAAGGTTTGATTTTAAGGTGGCCATAACCCTGGCCGAGAAATAGTCAATTTTCTGGCGTTTCTAGGTACTAAAATCTTGAAAAGTAAAACGTATAGAACAAAAGTAAGCACAAAAATAAAATCCTTGATGTTCTGTTTATTCATTGTTACTATTTTTTACTCAAATCAAATAATAACTAAAAAAAAGCGTTTGTAAAACATGGGTTTGCTGTTATCCTAACCCCACATTTTAAGAATTATTTTCACGTACTTATAAATAAAAGTAAACAATTTTATATGTAGGACTAAGCAAGTAAATGTTATAAGAATATTTACATGTGGAGTTGTATATAAAAAAGTTAGTATTTTCGTAGATTTCAATACCTAAAACCTTGATGGTTTGATCGTTTTTTGTACATGTGTATTCGTTTTACTGCGGCGTCTTTGAAAATACTCAAATGGCATGACATAACATTCCTATTATTTGATAAGCTTTAGATTATTCAGTTATTAAATGTTTGAAATTATTTGTCTTTGTAGAAAACACTATTTAAAGAATACGGCACCCTTAAGTTTCAGTGAAGTAGTCCCGCCTCCTTACCGTGAAAAGGTTTTATCACACTGTTTATATTTTGCGAAATCACCAATAACTTGACAGAAAAATGTCAAAATTAAACTAGACTTAGGACGTATTTTGTCCAAATTTAAACAAATTACACAACACTTTTTATCTAAGTAATTGTAAATGTAATCTCACAAAAATTTATGACTGAATAATATGGCTATGCAATAGAAATAATAAAAACTAGCTAAGCAATGCAAGGAACGCGCGCGGCTACTGTGTCGGCTCGGGCGGGCGAAAATCTGTCATAAGGTGCCTCATTTGGACTTCACCCCTATCCGAAATTACTCGAAACTTTTATATCGGATTTGGTTATGGTTTCGGATAGATTTTTATTTCGAATATCCGATAGTTTCGGTTACGGTTACGGAGCTCCATAACATCCCTGCTCTGCACTAATGAGGAAAAATTCAGATGATCGGGATCGACTAATTTCCATAACTTACCTACGTAGGCTTACGAAAATAGAAGAGTCGAAGAAACCGAGTTGAGTTTAAATGTGTAACATTTTTTTTACTATAAATTTTTTACAAAACGATTTTGTTGATCTATTGGAAAAAGTATTTCTAAATATCAGGCGAGAAATATGGATCCAATTGAATGGAGCCTCGCCACATTTCAGGAGAGAAGTTAAAATGGCTAGACATGAATTATCCACAAAGATGAATTGGACGCTTACCGGCCACACAAATAGTTGGAATATAACCAGGTTATAGACCCATGCGATGGCCTGCTCGGTCTCCCGATCTAAATCCATTACATTGACTGTCTATGCGTCTCTGGTAAATATAGTCCAAGAACTTAGAGAACGAATTTTAGAGAACTGCGATCCAAGAGTGAACAGAGGCATTAAATAATTTACTCAAGCGATGCTGGGCTTGTATTGATGCTCATCGCATTTTGATCAACTATTCTGATTTGTATTTATTATTAATTTAAATTACAGTATTTTGTTTTACTTAAGATACCTACTAAATCGCAGTGTTGCAAATATTTTTGTTGTATATATTTGTATAATTGTCAATTATTTGCAAGTTACAGATGTCAAAGTTCATTTTTTTAATTTTACTATTTTAATAACTTATTTAATTCAAGTTCGATTAGCCGCTCATTTGGCACACCCACTAAGTAGATGAAGCTCTTATTGGACCAGTCAGAGAAAAGTTTCATTTTGCGCCGCTAGAGGGCACTTTACCTAGAACTCAAAATTTATTTTGTTCATAACTTCTTTCTCTTGATAGACGTCAAAGAAACATTATTGAAAAGGGAAATAATATCAGAAAAAAATATTTTCTCTTTTCANTGATCAACTATTCTGATTTGTATTTATTATTAATTTAAATTACAGTATTTTGTTTTACTTAAGATACCTACTAAATCGCAGTGTTGCAAATATTTCTAATGACTACCAATCTTAAAACTAAAAAATTCACTTTCAATAACATTTTTTTGGAACACAGTCCTAGCGCAGCTTCTTAAACTACAGAAAAGATAATTTCACCATGGATATACATTTTGCCGCTTTGGCTATAATCTACCATCGGGCAATGGTAATAATTAAAACTATTTCTTGACAGGAACAATGCAATAAATGGAAAAAATACAATTTTTATTTAAAATTGAACTCTACTTTCAAAAATCCCATCGATTTTAACATAAGGCGGTATAACTCTTTTTTCTAAATTACAGGTAGGTACTAAGTACCCATACCTCCACCACTGTTTGTTGAAAGTGCTCGATACTTGCATATTTTATGATACCTTAATTAGTTACACTGTATACCACATATGTTAAGTATCTCCAATACTTTGATAACTATACAAAAATGTTTATACAGGGTGTTCTGAAAGTCCGTCAGGAAACTCTGGGAGGTGATTCTACGGATTAAAATAGTAGCAGTATGTAATGAAAATTTTTTGGAATTGTCAATTATTTGCAAGTTACAGATGTCAAAGTTCATTTTTTTAATTTTACTATTTTAATAACTTATTTAATTCAAGTTCGATTAGTCGCTCATTTGGCACACCCACTAAGTAGATGAAGCTCTATTGGACCAGTCAGAGAAAAGTTTCATTTTGCGCCGCTAGAGGGCACTTTACCTAGAACTCAAAATTTATTTTGTTCATAACTTCTTTCTCTTGATAGACGTCAAAGAAACATTATTGAAAAGAGAAATAATATCAGAAAAAAATATTTTCTCTTTTCATGTGGCCTTACAAATATGCCTCGAAGGTGACAAATTAGAAATCCGAAGACTGTTTTTCTTCAAGAAATCTCCGAAATCGATATAAAGATATTTTCGGCTTTTTACCAGAAACTTACTACTGCAAGTTTGCTCAGTTTCCAAGATAACAATATTATCGTGGTACTTATTTTCGAGCCATTACACATTTTTGTAATCCTGAATATAGCTATTAAAGACATCAGTATGTCATTAAACTTGTATGAGTTTCCTCAGCTGAGTTCTGATTCGGTTTAAAGATCAAAGGGTGGCTTAAACCAGTTCTGGCTCTTGGGATAAGCACCGGCAACTTCCAGCCAAAGTTTCATTTCCACGCAAACATATTTCCCTGCAACCGCAAAACTAGTACATTAATAATTGTGTTAATCTCTCGACCAGATCTACCAGCATGAGTCGCGTCTATTCCGTACCGACAAAGCCTCGGTGTTAAGTCTCCTTGCATTAATGTAATTATTTCAAGATCGCAGACTTCTCATATTGTTTCCAAATAGGGTTGGGGTCAGGAGAGGCATACTAAGTTAACACACTACAAGTTGGTTGGACATTCCTGGCGTATCTGGAAGAGTTTCTTCGGGTCGCACGTGTCAAGACGTGTAAGTGCGTTATTTGNTTGGCACACCCACTAAGTAGATGAAGCTCTTATTGGACCAGTCAGAGAAAAGTTTCATTTTGCGCCGCTAGAGGGCACTTTACCTAGAACTCAAAATTTATTTTGTTCATAACTTCTTTCTCTTGATAGACGTCAAAGAAACATTATTGAAAAGAGAAATAATATCAGAAAAAAATATTTTCTCTTTTCATGTGGCCTTACAAATATGCCTCGAAGGTGACAAATTAGAAATCCGAAGACTGTTTTTCTTCAAGAAATCTCCGAAATCGATATAAAGATATTTTCGGCTTTTTACCAGAAACTTACTACTGCAAGTTTGCTCAGTTTCCAAGATAACAATATTATCGTGGTACTTATTTTCGAGTCATTACACATTTTTGTAATCCTGAATATAGCTATTAAAGACATCAGTATGTCATTAAACTTGTATGAGTTTCCTCAGCTGAGTTCTGATTCGGTTTAAAGATCAAAGGGTGGCTTAAACCAGTTCTGGCTCTTGGGATAAGCACCGGCAACTTCCAGCCAAAGTTTCATTTCCACGCAAACATATTTCCCTGCAACCGCAAAACTAGTACATTAATAATTGTGTTAATCTCTCGACCAGATCTACCAGCATGAGTCGCGTCTATTCCGTACCGACAAAGCCTCGGTGTTAAGTCTCCTTGCATTAATGTAATTATTTCAAGATCGCAGACTTCTCATATTGTTTCCAAATAGGGTTGGGGTCAGGAGAGGCATACTAAGTTAACACACTACAAGTTGGTTGGACATTCCTGGCGTATCTGGAAGAGTTTCTTCGGGTCGCACGTGTCAAGACGTGTAAGTGCGCTATTTGGTCGCTTTCTTATTAGGTGACCGCCGCCCGTCGATAGGGCGTCGCCAGCGTCCCTTTGACAGCCCAAGCGAGAACATTAAGGATCTGCAGGATTCTGCTGATCATCTTCTAGCAACCGTCTCTTGTGGCAGCTAGTTACAGGGCCGCATTGAGGATAATTTAATAATAATTGACCGACAAATTTATTAATGGGTTTTAATGCATATTATATTCTACCAATTTTCCTTAAAGTCTGAAACATATTTTTTCATACCTTAAGACTATTGTGTTTATATTTATATCTATTGGATAAACGCAAAATAAAATAAGTCGAACACTCTGTATACTAAGCTCGTGTTAATGGTGTTTTTAGTCCTAAAAAGATAATGAAGCTTACCAGCAATTAGGCCATGCTTGGCCCTTTTTGCCTGCTAACTTACACTACCCTCCACCTTAACAATTACAAACATCCATGGTACGACAGGAAAATTCCTTCGAATTTTCCTGCCGCGTGCGGGATTCGAACCCACTACGGTTTTGCCGCACAGCCCTGGCTCGCCTCTGTAGGCAAGCCTTGGCCGCTTCGGCTACCGCCGCGCCGTTTTTAGTCCTAAGTTAAACCTTGCTCCAGCGAAGCCGACGCTGTGGGTAAATACGCTGATCAGCAGAAATACTTATATAAAAACCAAAGTATCTTTGTCCTATTAAGTATTAATCTGTATGCAGTCTACTTAAGTGTGACGCTATAAAAGCTATATAAAAATATCATTAAAGATTATTTACTCAATTTACATTTTATTATTTTCTTCCCCATAACTCAACAATATCTACAGAGTATACCAACAAAAACGTCTCTCCCTGTAATTCCCTAAAGAGCGAGTTTTTAAAATGTCGCTAAAACGTATAAGTTTCTGTTTTAAGAAAATGCATTTTTCTGAGGTTCTCTCTCTTCAATTGGAAATATTAAAAATAACATAAAGCTTAAATTCCCGCATATTCCCCGCATATACTCAGATAATCCGCGCACAGTTTCATTCAAAATAACAATACATTTTTAATCAGTTGAATAATTTTTTAAATAACTGAATACCTAATGATAAAAGTTGAAGAGGATCGTTTTGGGAAATGCATAGGTTTAATTTGTCTAATTGAGCAATAGCCTTTTTTTATTTCACTTTCAAATGATGAATTACATAACAAACACTTATTGTTGAAAATTTTGTGCCACTATAAAATAGCTGCCGTTAATGTTCTAAAATACAACTAACAAATTAAAAATAAAACAAATGAAACACAAACATACAACACACAACTACGCATAACACACATAAAACAAAATAAAATAAAACAAACTAACAAATTAAAAATAAAATTAGTAAATAAATCCCTACACCATAAGCATCGGTCACTAAGACTACTACTATTGCAAACTGCCTAAAAAAATTTCACTTTTAAAACTTTGCGAGTACACATGTCCGCAAGTGACCCATTACCACGAGGTAATACTGGCAGGAGGGGGGCGTGGGTGCACATGTCCGCAAGTGACCCATTTTAAGTAGGTATTATACGACAAGAGCGCAAGTCTGACGCCGCACGGCAAGCGACAAGAAACAATGTGCACCGCAGGATATGGTTCCCGGAAGAGGAACACGGCAGATTGGCGCCAAGGACCAGATACTTATACCTGCGAGGGATTCCACACCACGACGACTCCTCAGCGAACGCTCGTCGCGATAACACTTCTTTTTTACAAACTTTGTTTTCAATAACATTCTTTTATTTTTCCGTTAAGAGAGTTTTATTTGTTGCACACCAAAAGCAACCTTCATCTTACCCAAAAAATTATGATTTATTTATGATATAAGATTATTTGTATCTTTTATTTATGCTTCTCTGGCTCTCAATTATTATTATTTTTAGAAAAAAAGAAGTATACTATTTATAATTAATATTTTTTCCGAAATGATAAACGAGGTATATCGCTTTAAAGGAGGATACGATATTTTTTACGAAATCTTAAAAGTCCTTTAAAATATCGTATTCATATTTTAAGACATTTAAGGCATCTGGACACCAAATTGTGAAATACTATTAAAAACACGTCTTGCGTAATGATAGTTTTAAAGGGCGAGTTTTAATACATATTTCATTGGAACTTTTTATTTATACCTTATTTTGTATTGATCTCTGGAGGGAAAAAGGCACTCTTCTCTCATTTCTAAAATCGAACTGTTTTCCAAAGATTCCGGATTATGAAGGTGCATTTGAAAACTTTCATAACGTTGTAACGTCGATCGTGTACTCTGAAACATCAGACATTTGTAAAAATTTCTATGATACAAGCATAAATTTTCTCAAGCTATAACTCAACTACAATGCTTACACAGCAATGCAATACTTCACAGAAATTACTCAGATTGGCCTACCTTTCAAAACATATACAGTTCCTTTATAAATGATTCCAAGCCACGTGACCAGTAATTTTGTTTGGAACGGTAATTTTATTTCCTTCATGTTGGCAATTAAATTTTGGTAAGAATAAAAATTAAATTAAAACAATAAGATCAAGATTAAATGATGTAATTTTTCACGAGATTCTATTCAACCAATCAGCGATCAGATTATCTCGAGCGTAGACTTAACTACTTGTCATTATTCATTTTACACGAATCATTAATATTGGTAACGCCAAAATTTAGGAATTTTTCGTTACCAGTGCCAGTCCTGCAATGTTGGTTGTCTAAGCTTGGCGGTCACGTGGCTTGTAAACATTTATAAGGCTCTGTACATTGGATGTTAAGAAATTTACCAATCATATCTAAACTGCGGTTTCAGTAAAATTAAACAATAATAATATCTTTCTTTACCTAATGGTATAGAAATAAATGTAAACATTTTCTCTTCTTTTATAATTATGGAATAAGAAGTCTACCATCTACCTTTTTAAAAATATCGGGAGATAATTTATATATAAATAATAATAAAAATAATATATAAAAAATAAGAATATTACACAAATTTTGAATTATTTAATCTGTTGCGCTTTATAAAATAAATCACCCAATAGTGCGATGATCTAAAAAATCACATAAACGTCTACTGCTTACGTTAGAACTCGGAAGCGGCTATCCCTTGACAAGGCCAACCAAAAATATATTTTTGATGAAATCTGAAATGGATTTGTGGACATCACATGCCGCTGAGGCTGAACTATCGAAGTGTAGAGGAAAAGTTTTAATTTTATATTATTATCTTCAAAACTTTTCCATGATGAATGTAGTCATAAATCAATAGAGAAATCAAACACAATTTTCGTAACGGGTTAGATACAAAATTTAGTAAAACAAATCACTACAATTCGCTCAGTGGTTCAGATCATAGTAAGGGTCAGTATGAAGTAGTATTTTAGTTGTTTCTATTTGGTATCCACCTATCGCTATGGTTTTTTTTGCATGGTGTTTTGAAAAAAGATGTCATAAATTCATAGGCTAATAGAACATCGAACAATATGAAAAATACATTACAATTGAACTCGGTTATAAATAATTATCATACAAAGAAAGCTTTAAAACTGTACATAAATTGTGATGTTTTTAAATACCGGGTGTTTCATAACTCTACCGACACAGAGCAGGCGCTCGTAAAGGATCGTAAAATATGCCGATTTGTTATGCAAAATTTTTTTCTGGGAGGTACCTCTGAAGATGAGTGTTAAATTTTGAAAAACAATAATATTTCAGCAATGCCTTAACATACAGCAGTCAAATTTGGTACATGATTTGTTATCGTTAATTGGTAAAAATATGAATTTGTTGGAAGCCGGATTAAGAGTAGGGCGCCCTTAAAATGATGTATTAGAGAAAATGGTGACCTTTTTCAACAGTTATTATAGTGATATTTAACGATATCGGTAGTTCATGTGGTTAAAGCTGAATTTGTTAACGTTTTGTTTGTAAGGTTACTCTTTTTTTAATATGTTAAAAACAAAAGAATCTAATTTAATGAAATTGCTTTTTCATGATACTTTTGATACTCTATGTTAAGGAATTGCTGAAATATTGTATTTCAAAATTTAACACTCATCTTCAGAGGCCAATATTTCCTCAACGGTTAATCCCAGAAAAAATGTTACATAACAAATCGGCATATTTTAAGATCATCTACATGTGCCTGCTCTGTGTCGGTAGAGTTATGAACCTATATAATGTGTGGTTGTTATTTGTTTAATATCTCATCTTTCAACTAATTCTTGTGTTTGCACTGAAAGATTTCAATTTAATAACTTGAGTCATCCATATCTTAAAATGTTTCTAAAGAATAATGTTAAATTTTCTCTTAACATTTCATGAGATAGTAATGTGACTCATAGACTGACTCCATCGCCATCTACGATTTGCTTTCAATTGGGTATGTTTATTGATATAATCGGATAGTTCAGCACTTAGCTTTTATAGAATCAAAAAATTATTTCTATTATTAAGTTTCCGAATCAAGGAGTTTTATGTGAATCATCTGATATAATATCTACACACTACTATTCATTTCATAGGCTACTTTAACACAGTATTAAATTGTAATGCGTACGATTCCAATTTACTTTATACATCCCTTTTTTAATTACTCAGAAGTTTAAGAATTCGATAAAACAAGTCTCTTGGGCAAAAACGGTTGTTTCATTTTATTTCATTATGCAGAAAAATTTTCTCTGAATGTACCTCGTCCCTCCTCACCTCATTTAAAAACAACCGAAGCCTAAACTTCCCGGTGCTCGGAAACTTTCCCCGTCTTTTGTTTTCATTAAAGCGGACGGGAGGAACCCTTTCAGTGTACACTTGATGGATTACTTTACAAACATTTTATTATTCAAACGAGCTGATAAAGTTTTGCATCGGTAGGCGTCCGGATAATTGAGAGGGGATAAAATACGGATTTCGGCTTTTTTATCGACGTCTCCAGGATGTCTCGATCGTCTCTCCACGGGCGGCAATGAGCGTTTTGCATAAGGCATTATAGCAAATTAATCGAGAAACAAATAGCTCTTTTGGGAATTATACATAGATTGACTTTCCCTGAAGGTAAGTGTTAATATCGCACCTTTTAGTGTGCCATAGTAGTATTTTGCGTTCCTCTGTATACAGGGTGTAACTTTAAGTGAGGGTCATATTTATACAGAGGCTACCTTTGACCTTTAGAAACACGTATCAATAAATTTTTTTCAAATTCCGTCGTGAAAACTTTATTTTTTTAACTTTTTTAATAATTTTCCTGCCTCGCCTGTGGGCAAGCTAGTGTGATCTCAACCAACGGTACGTGTTAGTCGCAGCGCATGCACAATTGACAACTGGGCTATGCATTGTTGCCAAATCTTGTAATTTAAAGAAGATTATTAAAAAGCAATTTCACATCACCCATTTTGAGGTACTGCTCTTGCTGATATCGTCTTCTTGCAGCAGAATTATTGTTTTCTCCGAAAAAAAAGTAGGCTCTAATCATATTAAATCTTTCTTGATTCATAGACATACTTTTTCATAATACCACTTAGAAACTTGAAAACGAAAACAATACACTGTGCCGTCACTAAATACTGAAACAAATAACTTTATAAGGTTATACCTTGCACCGCACAAAGGTACTATACGAACAGCTTTTCACAAAACGATATCGTTGAATACTAAATAAGAATGTAAGAGACGATAATTCGGCCAATCCCGTTCCGCCGAATTAACGTGGTAGTTTGTTTTTAATGCATTTACTCGTTATATCAGAACACTTGCAACATCGACATGTAAACAGAACATCCAGCGGAGGCTTTCTTCCGTTGCCACCCTCTCCCTTCTTTGTAAGCATATTTCTTACATACGCGTCATCTGTACATAGTAACAGAAAAACTACTCGCCGAAAAAAATATATAAATGTAACATGATTACTATCTTTTAATAATTTGAAAATAATGCCTATTAAAAAACACAAAAGGTCACCTCAAATATTTAATCAGATGATATTTTGTAACAATGAATGAAATTTTTCAAAATTTCAATATTATAAAATAATATAAAACTAAGTAGTTACTTGAAATCCTAGAAGATTGTATATGTTAGATTTTAGATTGACTGTTAAAACTTTTCCTTTATGTTCAACAATAAGCTGTCCTTGTTGAATGTGTTGAATTTTCATTGACAAATTCATTAATTCTTACTTTTTTTATATATGCGGTGTTGCCAGATTTATCAAGATATAATAAATAATTTATGCAGGTGAGATATACATAAATGAATCATATCTTAATGATGTACAAAATTGCATTTTTCTGTTAACCTACGAAAATTAAAAAATACGTTTCTTTTTATTTATCGATTAACAACTATTTTTGTAATTTAATCAACTCTACTGTGAAGGTCCTTAATTTAGAAATAGATGGTTGCAATAGAAAAATAATAAAGAATTTAGAGAAAGTTAAATAGGTGGTTGTTATTAAATCAAAAATGGAATAAAATAGAACTAAAAAATCACACTAATATAGCCAACAAAAAAAAAGACAGCGTAACAGCTGACAATTCAGAATTATTAAAAATGGAGCGCTACATGAAAGAACAACGCGTTTTCATTGTTGAGCAATATTTTAAAAATAATGAAGATTCGGCAGCTACAGTACGCAATTTTCGTAAAAAATATGGTAGGAATAGTGACTGAACTTTATCAACTGTGACGAGATTAAGTGAAAAATTCAGGGACATCAGATCAATTAGCGATCTTAAACACTTTCGTCCTCCTTCAACAAATCATTAAACACAAAACATCAAAGCTATTCGTGAGAGTGTTGCTGAGAGTTCGGAAACATCAATTCAGCATCGTGATCAGGAATTAGACATTTCGAGAAGCTCTCTACAGCGTATTTTCACGAAAGATTTTCATCTTCATGCTTACAAAGTTTAATTGACTCAAGAACTACTCACCACGCAAAGCGAAGTGAATTCGTTGGATGGATTAAGGAACAAGTGAATGCCGATTTTTCGAAAAAATCGATAAGGCCCATTTTCTTCTTCGTTAATCGACAAAATTATCGCATTTGGGGTTCAGATCGTCCACGAGTGATTTTGCAAACAAATGCATCCACAACGTGTCACTTGTGTCCCGTGAATGGCGATGAATGTTCAATAAATTATTTTGAGAACATAGGTGAAAATTCAAACTCCGCTAGGAACTCGTACGACAATAGCTTATACATTGTCAAATAACTAAGTCAATTTCGCATAAAATTTTGGAGAAACTAAAGGGCCTAACTGAGTCTCCAACCGGCCGGCAGTCTAAATCAGGATTATTCACCTTACCATATTGGATATGAAAAGATAATTTGATTGAAAATCTAGTCACTGTTTTATCCCATTTTACACAAATGAGTTTATATGTGATGCAGTTTCTTTTAATGAATTTTCAAGTTACTCATAATTTACTTTCAGTGCACAGAGCGGCACTCATGTTCGAAACTCATTTTTGGAATTGTTTTCACAGTTCACTTTTCCTGCTATCTATTACAGGTCTGAATTATCTTTATTTACATTTTATGGTAATGTTTTCTGTAGGGGAATTTGAGTACTTTTTGTCGACTTATTTGTTACCCTGTTGTAGCCTTTGGCCAAGCTTGTTGTCATGAGTTTATCATTTTTTATATTATATTTAAGATTTTATCTAAAGTATTTACGTTAAATGTAAAACTTAGTTTGTGTAAAATTTTCACTTATACTACTAGAGGTACTGGTATTATTAAACTAGATTTGTTTAAGACTGTTTTTATGTTATTATATATTCCTCCTGTTTTTTTTACTCCTCTTTTCTAAGTGATACGTTAATTTTCTTAATATTTCTATTTCAGTTTTAATTTTGATACATATTTCCTTGTGACAAAATAATGAGTCGTAAATTCATTACTATTGTTTTTATTTTATTCATATTTACTATTTAAATATATATTTTTCACGAAAGACCGTACTACTACACTATTCATACCAACTGGTAGTTTCTGTTTTAATAAAATGTCAATTAATTTGTATTCCTTTAATTTATTTAGTTCCTTCCTAGAATGAGTTCTTTGGCAATCTCGCACAGTATCTTACCTTAAAAGCGTTAATGTTTATTTAGAATCACGATATTATGAACTAAGTATATTAGGTATAAGTGAAAAAACAAAATTTTTATAAAAAGTAAACTTGCCGGTTTTTGCACCACCAAGTTTTTAATTTTAGTACCCTGATATCATATTACATTTTTAATTTGAAAAACCGAAACCCATTGTTCTCGAAAACAATCCTATGTCGACAGAATTTGTTTGTTTTATTTTATAAGTGATCTCCCCAGCTAGCTGTGGCACATGTTTTTTTAAATATCCGCCATAAATGATTTTATTTTGCTTTTAAATGTCATAACTTGATATTTTCTTTAACAAATCATTTAGACCACTGGTATGATCTTTTGGTATACAATATATGGCTTCCCCCCAGATGTTATTGGGCGATCCTTGCTTTCCAACGAAACAAAAATTTCGAACTAAAGCCAACAAACTGCCGATGGAGAACACCCGAAGTTGTTCGGCCGAATTAACTTCTATTAATTTGTTCGGGAGCCGTTCACGTCCCCTAATTGCGCGGGGACGGAATCGTCAGCATTAAGAGTATTTGTGCGAAGAAAACTTTCACTTTCTCAATGGGTTTATTCCCTCATTATATTGACTAAATTGTTTCCGAAGTTGACTTTGAAAGTTAATGAGTGGCAAAATTATTTAACGGAACCATTATATATAATTAAGGACTAAATGAAAATGGATTTTATCTCGGGGATAATTAATATAACTAATGTGCTTAATAGACTAAATTGAATTCGTATAATTTTCGGGAGCGCCGGGAACAAATTATTATATCGAAAAGTACCGGTACTTTTTGCCGGGACAACTGTCCCCTTACGAATAAATCTAATGAATTATAATTATAAAAGTTGTTTAAAAGTTTTCTTTTTTATTTTAAACGCAACCAAGAACATATTTTGACTAAATATTTATAAGGCATGACAGTGGTTTATAATTGTGTTAATTATCGATTATTATATTTACAATTACTATTATTATTAGTACGTCAAGTCAGTAGTTAATGACTCGCTACTAGTTGATTCAGGAATTTGGAAATTATCGTGAGATTTAGTTAAAATATCTATACGAATTTTGGACAGTATCAATGTCCGATATGTCAAAATACATTGCAACTAAATCTAAATCCTTACGTAAATGGAAAAAGGGCAGAAATGCCTGAAAGAGGCCTAACAATTACAAGATGTCTTATTTTCTTAATAAAAAACCTTTTCATTTTTTAATATTATCTCGCTTATTGTCAGAGATGGACCCAAGAAACCCCATATGACTATGCTCGACAGGGAACGATGTATCCAAAAATGTAAAAATATACAGGGTATTCCATTTACATTAACAAAGTCAACATCCGCGGCCATTTTGTTTGGACTTCATTCGTTTGTCTACTATCATTTTCAAAAACTTCATAAAAAAATCGTGCAACTTTTGTATTTCACATTTTTTTATAACTCTAAAAACAAAAAAGTTAAAGGGGGGCAAAATATAGTGAATCACCCTGACAATTCGTTCTACAAATTGATTTTTTATATATCGTACTCCTTAAGTATCTGCCATTTTTATTAAACAATGGTACACAATCAAATAACGCATCGCTGCAAAGGTGGTTCAGTATTTTGCAAAACGTAATAACAAGTCTATATAGTGACTTGTCAAAAATGTAGCAGAATTACTAGAAAAACTTCTTAAATACATGTATTAGTTGTTTTTAAGAAGAGATCCAAATATCTAAAAATATAGTAGAAATATATTTTTTCGAAAAATTTAGAACTAGCTAAAAAAAATTGGGACAAACAATCCCAAGACATCGTTAACAATATCCTGGGATTGTAACTAAAAAAGGCTCAAAAACTCCTAGTAAGGAGTTCATAGTAACATAGTAAGTCAAAATTGCAAAGAAAACAAATAAAAACTAGTCATTTTGCTTTATGCTTATATTGCAAAAAGAACAACTTAGTTTTACCGCAGATTGGGTAGAATACTATGTTTGTAATGGATGTGTCCAACAAATTTTTGTAAATTTACTTTTACCTGAATATTAATATGTGATTTTTGTGAAGTCACCAACGCAAGAAGCGTTTTGCTAGTATGCACTGTAAATAACAGAGATTTGGACAATATAAGTAATAAGTCAATCGAAACATTAACCCAGGAATAAAGACAAGAATTAGTTAAATGGGACGGAATAAGAAAAAGAAACATTTGACCCAACGGATTCGTAGAACACATAAATTATTAGAAAAAAATCAAGAGAAGGTACCATACATAGAAGGGGTTTCTACGGAAAGTGTATTATTGATACTTATTAACTTAAATATAAAAGTCAGAACAGAAAAACGTTGCCAAATTATAAAAACACTACTACAAACATATTTTTATTTTTTACATCATTCAGTCAATTTAATGGGAAACTGATAATACAGAAATTTTTTCTATTGGTACACCGTTTTTGTCTTACAGTTGCAAATTTAGAAAGTGAAAAATTTACATTTCTAAATCCTTATGGAAGTAGAAAGAACGAACACACGTATGATTATTTATAATTATATATGTCATTCCTTGGTAGGTTCTTTAATCGCGAAGAGTAAATTTTTTTGTATTGTGTAAACTTTCCATGCGTCGTTTCTTATTATATTATAACCTTATTATTATCTCATATTCGTTCACAATGAGAAAGAAAAGTACACCTACTCCTGTTCCTTTATATTTTCACCGAACATGAAAAATTTTCTAAACCGGACCTGCAAAACTCAGTCCTGTTTGCCGCTCGACCAGAGAGGGAATGTAGAACGTGTCCTGCAGATAGATCTGGCGCTCCATTGAAATATCCCGCCAACTTTGTTCCCCTTTCAAAAGGCCCATTCAAGGAAACAACTCTTGGGCCTGTTAATTCGACTGAGAACGAGGCGTTTGTAATCGCGGTGTATATTATATCTATTATTTGGGGTCTTCTGTGCCAAGATTCAGTGGCGTGGTTGTGAACAAATCGAAGGAAGAATTCAATTCTAAGACACTACAGAAGACAAAACCATTCTAAACCATTTAATTCTCCTTATATTTTTTTATGAATTTTGAAATCGAAAACTATATTAAAAGACGGGGATGCCATTTTGAATACCGTTTTGTAGTATAACAACCCCGGGTTCGATCGAAAAAAATAAACGATAAACGTAATTGTGGCCAGAATCGCCAGATCGTCATAAGGAATACCTACTTTGTATGTATCTATTTTTAATTAACGGAGAGGCGCTGGCTACTAACTTTAAAGAGGGGAAGTATGGTTTAATTTTATAAAACAAAAGTACAGAGTAAATACACCTAACTTTATTATTTACGTACAACAGTCTTCAAATTAGACATGTGACAAATAGAAAGAACAACAAAAACATTAACAACCATTTAACATAAAATGAGAGTGCCAGGCTCACCTAGAACTCCTGTGGGGAAAGGGCATGGCAGAGAAACCCACGATCGTTGCTCTAACTACCCAAATATAAATACAAAACAACCGCTAACAAAAGGCATATATTAAGATCCTTTGCTAATGATATTTAAGACCTGACTTATTTAATGTGTCACTAAATGTCACCTCACTCGAATCAGACATACACACTTCCAAGTAAAACTGAAGAGATTTGGTGTTAGTTAGCCGGCAGGGCCGGAAGGTAATAATAACAACAATACGAACAGTAATAATAAGTAAGGTACTGGAGTCCCATACGAGAGGCAATCCATCTAAGAGTTGAGATTTCGGAAGAACAACAACAATAATAACCACAATAATAATAATAATAATAACAACAACAACAACAATAATAAGAAAGAAACTGAAGTCCCATACGGGAGGCAATCCAGAGCAATTCTTTTTTTGTATTTAATTATTCTTTTTACAGATTCATTCCTCACGGGCGAAAATGTTAGTAAATTCAACAGGGCTCTTATATGCGTCTTGACATAAAGTGAGCACAAGAAATGTTTTCTTATTTGATTTTCGAACAATGTAATCATGATAAAAACAAGTTAAATGTGAAACAAAGAGTTGTTTTTGCAATATCTGGACAGTCACGACAATATATACATACTTTAACATGTAATAAATAATGAGCAATCTTTAATAATAATTGTAACAATTTTACGTTAGAAAAATATACGCCCCTGAGAGTAAGACAATGAAGGCTAAACATTATACAGAATTATTATCATGAAACATCTATAATCATCACAATCATAAGATTACATAGAACAATTAACAACAAAGTACTTAGACACTTAGAGAATAATTACCTGCTAATTAATACCGGTTAAACACTTTTTATTTTTCACTACTTTGCCACACTGCCCACCGATCGTCTTCCTTTCAAATCCGCACTTCAACTACCTATCTTCAACTATTTAGGCTTCCTTCCAGGATGCCCCACCTAGGCGTTTGCTTTTTTGCGCTTCCTTCTACCAACCGTTAATATTACTTTTTCATTATTATACAACACTCATGTAACAGGTGACGTTGCAGTTGATACGATAAGTACGGTTTTGCACAGTTTGTAAAGTAATTTAAACAATTATTGTAAATTTATCACTATGCATAATTTCAAATTGCTAATGTGTACCAAAACGGAAAAAAGTGCATTTAAAAAATGATAAAAAATATTGCTGCTGTAGGGTTGTTTTTTAATGAATTACCCCATTAACTACCCGATTACATTTCTCGTTGCCACTGGAATATCCTCTGAAAAGTCATGTAGCGATTGTTCCAAAAAAATTCGATACATCTCACACGTAACTCTTCCTGGTAGAAATGTCGGTCTAATTCCAACTAAAACGTTCAACGAAAACTGATATTGAGAACAATCTTCAAATACTCATACATAGTTATTGTGAAAATTCCTTATTACATATCTTAAGAAATTTACTCCATCAATAAAAAGAATCAACGACAGTACCTAGTAGTTGAGAAATTTGAATCGATGTATGCAGATAAATCAGCAGGAGTAAATACCTAAACGCGTTGAATATAGGTACAACAAATTGTCCAAAGTTCTTTTGATATGTTACTTGATTATTATTTAATTTATTTTTTTATGTAGATAATTAGATATTTCATCTCGAAGTTTTGCATGTAAATTCTTAGGGACGCCGCTGACGCAGTCAATATTTGCACGGGATTTCCTTTAATTGACTTTGTCCCGTAATGATTATAATTTGTGTTTAATAACCGCTCCTGTGGGGAGGAAGACAAACTAGGGTCTCTTCGTGCAGCTGTGCCATTCCCGAAAAAATAATTATCCCCCGTTTTGCCTCGCCGTGTTTGTCTACGGCCCAGTTTGGGTTTGTTAATTTACCGTATAGAAATGTCGTTGTTAATTTTCTCGTTGGTATTATAACTCGAAAAATACGGATTTTAGCTGTTCCATAGAAATATTTCAAAGAATTTCTAATCCAAGATATAAAGTAAGTTCCTTTTGAAGCTAATGTTAAATTATAATATGAAAAAGCAGCTGGTTTTGAATATAGACTAAGACGAAATTACAAGTAAAGGAAAGTGGTATACATGAATAAATGAATTGAAACAGGCATTTGCTGATATAATAATGCATTCTTCTTAAATATTGAATTAACGTTTACTTCAAGAAATTATCTTCACAGATGTATTACAAAATCTGATCACTTATGACATACGAGTATTGGTTGTGTTATTTCAATTTTACAGCCATCCCCGCAAGAAATTAGATCATTTTAATTACTTATCACAAAAACCGACAAACAGAAAATTTAAGAAAGATAGATAGGTATACGGAAGTTAATATGGATAGATAGAGGGTAAAATCCTACACCAATTTTTTTATTGTTCCATTAAGGAAAATTATTAAATTTAGAAGTTTTGGTGATCCGAAAATTCGACAATAAATTTTCACCACCTTGTGTAAAATTGAACAGTTTTTAAATTAATTGTAATAAATGATAGGTATCCCCCTATCTCCTTCCCAAATATCAATACTTCAGCTTGCACGATGTAAAAAATAGACATTTTTGAATTAGGTTATCGGAAAGAAATCATTAGAGATAGATATAGGGAAGCTTGATAAAAGTCTCCTTAAAATTACGCGTAAAATTCAAATATGCAAAAATATAAAAGATGTTCTTTTTAAAATTTAAAAAATAGATGGCGACTTCCGTTATAACCGGAAGTGGTACCTACAACAATGACATTACTTTATTTAGAGAAAGCACCACCGAAAAACCTATGGCTCAAATTTCCAAAATTTAAATAGTCTGCAATATTCTAATGGGCCGTCACCGTAAGACAACTTATATAATTCATCTTGTGTAATATAGTTCTTTATGTCACATCGCCTTATCTGTCTATATAAATTTAGTTGCTTGTGATGCTGGTCCTACATAAGTTAACAATGGTCTGATTACTTCTTTACGCACCTATGTAAAAAATTTAATTTTTATGTATTTTTCCTCAGACATTAAATGAAAGATACGTTTTTACTTAGAAATAATATTAGAAATAAAATGTACAATTTCCAATATACTATTAGTGTCTCCAACTGATTAACAGTGAATTTTCCTTTCAATGATCTATTCTTCAGATATATTTAAACAATTGTGATAGCTTTTTAATTTACTAAACCCTTGGTTCATTAAGTTTTTTTGTCCAAAATGATCCAGAAAACAATATACGGAAAATTGACATGGACTTCAGGGTGCCTTTTAATTCTACCGCCTAACTTCAAAATAGATAGTTCAATTCTGATGTCTTACGAAGATGTAGCAGCTTGAAGATGACTTTAAATTTAAAATGGTTTTATGTTACATTTTCAAAAGAGAAAAAAAGTTGTACATTTTTTGTCACGATAAGTTGGTTACCCGCAACCTAATTTTCGTGACCCTGAGAGCAGGTTATCTTCATACTGCTATATCTTCGTTAGGAGAATTGACCTCTAATATTTGAACTTTATATACTGGTCTTCTAGGAACAACGTGTAAAAGTTTGGTATCTTCACTAAGAAAGTTATTTTTCCAGACAACACCCACTTCCTACTCTCTTTTAATAACTATTTTATCTTGTACAGACTTGATGTGAGCTGTGATCTCTGTTGTGCACACTTTTTTGTAATGTAATTAAATTCCATCTCTGTTGTCTATAAAAATTGTACTCCTTAAAAATTATTTGTTTATGAATTACTTATTCGAGTGAAATAACTTCGCTCGGGTATTTGCAATATTTTTAATAAATAGTTCGACAAAACGTTGTTAAACACATTTATCTTTTTATATCAGGTATATTGAGATATATCCGAGCATCTCCATGGCAGCCATCCCATACGTTTCTGAGGAAACTCAGCGATGCTGAAATCAAATCCCCGAATGTGGGGAAAGCCCCGAAAAAAGGTCCAGTCGAATCCAAACTAATAACG
This sequence comes from Anoplophora glabripennis, assembly GCF_000390285.2. Classification (NCBI taxonomy): domain Eukaryota; kingdom Metazoa; phylum Arthropoda; class Insecta; order Coleoptera; family Cerambycidae; genus Anoplophora; species Anoplophora glabripennis. The sequence goes on from NW_019417102.1 coordinate 498,786, forward strand.
GAATACCCATTGATAAAAAATTAATATACTGCATCAAAGCATAGCCTGAATGGATGAAAAATCGGGTGTATCATGCGGGATGCGAAAAGAAAAGCAATAACGTCAGAAATATATCAATAAACGGGCCGAGATTCGGTCGAGCGTGCTCGGGATGACCCGAGCCATCCGTCATTGTCGCGGCCGGCCTCGATACATAAAGGTAACAAAGTATCCCCGCCGACTGCGATATAAATTGGCTATTTGATCTCGCGGTCATTTTTATCGGTCAGGAGTAATAGATTTCTGATGTTTTCTTGCGTGTTGCGCCATTACTCACCGAACGTTCAACTCCAGGAAGGCTTTTTGCCCTGCGAACGTCTTTATCAATGTGCCACATTAATACTTGCGACTCGGTTTATGGCTAGGCGATAATATAGAGAAGAGTCAAGTTTTTTCATATCCAGTTTATATACTTACTCTTAACGTTACCTCATGGTACACGAAAAAATTATCAAAACAATTTTAATTTCATATTATCGTTAAAATTATTGAGTGTAATTAAAATGAGAAATTGTCCAAGTCCCAAAAGTTTGCAGCATTGTGCAGGGTAATATACTGCAGTAAACATGTTGCGGCTAGACAAAAAGGAGCACTATACGACGGATGAGTGAGTGAAGATTGTGAAAATTCATTACAAGTGCGGAGTGTGTAGCTGAGATTGTGAGCAAATTACGTGAAATTTTCACTAGAATGATCTCCCCGAATGAAACAACTATGAAAAGATTAGTTACCAAATTTGAACAAACAAGTTCGGTTGTAGACAATAAAAAAACAGGCCGGCATCGTACTGGCCGTTCAGACAAAAATATGGCTAAGGTGAGCGATAGTGGGACGGAAATTCCCCCTAACTTCAATGCGCTATCGGTTACTGCAATTAAACATTTCAAAGAGTATAATGCAGCGAAATTTCAAGATTCAACTAACCCAGGAATTGAAACCAGACGATCAATCGTTCACTGGATGTTGGAGAATCAACTGTCGAATTTGGGGCAAAGACAGTTCTCGGGTCATTCAAGAACGACCAGCGTGGCTCCAAAGAGTTTCAGTATAGTGCTGACTTTACGCTGGTTGGGTCATTCGTCCGTTTTTGAAAATGATGCTGGAAACACAGTGACTATCAATGGAGAACGATATCGAGAAATACTATTGAACTTTTTATGGACTCATTTGCATGGCATGGATTTGGATGACATGTGGTTCCAACAAGATGATGCCACCTGCTATACGCCACGTGAAACTACCCACTTATTACGGCAGACATTTAATGGACGACTCATCCCATGTATTAACAGTGAAGTGACTTGGCCACCAAGATCATGCGTTCTTGTATACCCTTTAAAAGCATGAAAAAACTTTGTCTACTTTTTAATTAATAAAATGTTTTCCACATATGAAATCCTACGTTTCAATCCCTAGGCTCGATCTACACTATAGAGTCGCTCACACTCCGCTCTTGGTCCGCTTTCGATATACTTTCATTCCAGTAAAATATTAATAGCCTATTAAAAAATGCATCTGGTCTTGTGCTATTATTCATCAATTTGGTGTGATGAACTCTGTAATCAATTAGAGATTAAAACTTTTTAAACAGACCAATAATAATACATGAATGGGATCAATCCATCAAAATTATGAATACACGGTCCTTCATTTATACTATGCGTAACGCTTTAACTATGCAGTACATAAATTGCTGTACTGGATCTTATACACAGAATGCCCTGGAAAAATCCGAAAAGTTTTAGCAATATTTCTTAATTTGGTCAAGGTATTTGATGCTGTGTTACATAATCTGCTTCTGAATGCAGAATAAGTTAAAAAATTAAGGTTGTTTTAATAATTTTGCCAGATTATCTATCACACAGTATGTAGAGAGTAAAAATAGATGATTGTTGCAGCAAACCCAAAAAAAATTGTGTCCAATACTCTTTCTTGTATACATTAACATTATCATTTGTACTTATAAAAAATATCAATGTCTCATAAATACGACTTTAAGAAGTAATAACCTAACTCAATTTTAAATATAAAAAAGAAATTTAACTTTTAGTTCGATTAGATTAATTTGCAGCTAATTTGTTTAAAATTTATGATTTTAACCATTGTAATAGTAAAGGAGAGAACGCACTAGGCAGTTGCGGTCCCGTCGCGGTCCCGTCCCGTCGCGGACCGTGCTAGTCGCGATCGCGCGCGGTAGAGTTCCTTCCCATGTTTTCTAATGTATGCAGTCGCACTAGACGTTCGCGGTCCCGTCGCGGTCCCGTCGCGTTCTCTACCGATCTTTTTCAAAAAACAGAACGCATTAGGCGGTCGCGGTCCCGTCCCGTCGCGGACCGTGCTAGTCGCGATCGCGCGCGGTGGAGTTTCTTCCCATGCTTTCTAATGTATGCATTCGCACTAGACGTTCGCGAGCTGGTCGCGGTCCCGTCGCGGTCGCATCGCGTTCTCTACCGATCTTTTCCAAAGAATCTCGGGAGCAAGGACGTCGCCAACCAATGGGCTAGGGGGGCAAGATAAGAGAAATATAAATTATAGGTAAAAATAGGTACAGTGAATTAATTTTTTATAGAAATATTTTTAATAAAACCTTTTTAATACAAAAAAAAACAAAAATATATAAATATCTAAAAAAATAAAGAAATTCAACGAAAATTAGGTAGAACATAATCTTTTCGGATTTTTTGAAAATTTGTCGTCCACTTTATTAATAAAATCTTCATGGTTGTCAAAAATAAGCTTTCTGTGTATACTCATCATTGCTAGGCCATTGAGACGATTTTGTACCATAGTATATTTCTCAGCCAGGTTTTTATTCTTCTGTTCTTCTATTTTTCATTCCCCCTATATAAAATTGGTACGTTACATATATAGCTTTAGTTGCACTGTAAACTTTTATTTTGATGCCGATAGATAAAAATTTATTATTTTTTTAATTTAGAATTCCAGAGCTAAATTTTTAAAATATGGAAAAGTACTACTTTTTAACATAAAATTTTATATTTTTAAATTCTTTTGTAAACAAATATTTATACTAATTTATTACAATTGTTTAAAAAAAAAAAAGTAGTGTATTAATTTTCAATTAAAATTTAAGTAAATAAAATATTTGATTAAAAATTTCCAATCTAAATATTTTCTTAGCTTAAGAAAATTTTTGTACTCTTTTCGAATTTCTATGGGGGAGGCAGCTCCCCTTACTCGGGAGACCGCGATGTGATCGAGACAAGCTAGAGCGCGAATGTTTTTGATGATCGCGTATCATGCTAATTCCATGAATCGTTTAAAATCGAAGTAAATCGGCAACGTGACTACACGAAATTTAAAAGAAATTACCTTAGACAAACGGCCAGCCTTTCTACAGGTGGTATGCAGCGTCTAAATCTTGTATTTTGCAACTAAATGTCTTCGTGAATAATCTCTAGTAGCTCATTGTACTTTCCAGATGACATACGGAAGTACTGAAAAAATCGCTGTTCGTCCAATAACATTTTTTTTTTATAAATTCACCCTCTACTCTCTTTTTGTTAATTGGATGAATCCAAAATCTTGCGTGCTTTTTTTGGCGATTTTCTTCCTCTTTAATAGAAGAGCCAATAAAAATACCTTTTCCATAGAACTAATTTTCTTAAGTATTAAAACAATATTTTCAAATATTCAAATATTTTCAAAAACAGTAAAATTTTGATTCAAAAAATAGGTATTACTATATATATAGTAATATATACACACTGTGTGTATATACACACAGGACTGGTTATCGATATGAAAATGAAAATCCACATATTTCAGTTACTCTGTTATAAAAACTATTTAAAAAAAAACAGATAATCGGTACCCAATGATTTCCTAATAATATTTAAAGATTAAAATAACGAGCATTCAAATAAAAACGAAGTCAAGTTGACACTGTCCTCTACTGGCCCTATCAATTTTTTTTATTAAGCAAAATGAAAAACTTCCTCTATTAAATAGGACGATTCACAGTCCATTGAACATTAGGGATTGCATCCTCGGGTTTGTAGATGGTAAAATTATACTTATTTCTTATTTTCATAAATTTTCACTAAAAAAACAAATTACACGCAAGATTTCTTGTGAATCATTCGTTCTGTTCAATAGAAATAATTTCCATTTTGTTTGAAAAATACATTTTTTCCGAAATAAAAAATAAGGGAATCACTTGTGAAACATCTGCTTTTTTATAAGAAGTAGTTTCCACTTTGTTTCATTGCAAAATATTGATTAAAATTCGAGATATCACGAAAATACTGTTTCTGGGGGGTGAACATGAGGGGTAGTTTGCATCCGTTTATATCCATTTTAGGCTAATAGAAAAAAATATTCGTATGATTAAAGAAAAAGTAAAAACTTTTTATTTTATAATGTTAATTCTAATCGTACATTTCTCGCACTAGGGGGTTGTTCACCCCCCTAAAAAGAGATTTTAACGAAAACCCCGAAACAGGTCAATTTAATTTTCTCAATTTGTTTACATAAATCATATTTTGAATTCTTTTTGAGCATATATAAATTTTGTACCTATATATAAAAAATGCTTGAAAATTATAGTTATTCTGAAATAAAAAAATAAAAGTAGCAATCCCCAAACAGGGAATCACTTGTGAAACATTTATTTTTTATAAGAAGTAATTTCCACTTTGCTTCTTTCCAAAATATTGCTTAGAACCCCAGATATTTAGAAAAAACTGTTTTTGGGGGCGAATTTTCGAGAGTGTATTTCACCCCCTAAATATGTTTTTCCGCTGATAATAACACCGCTTCCATAGAACTTATTTTCACTACTAAAACAATACTGCAACTATTTAAAGGACAGCGCAATTGTGTGCTATTGTCAAATGTGACAGATTTTGTAATATAAAGACCGCGATCCCAGACAAACCGCGATGCGACGGGGCGGGACGGGACCGCGAACGCCTAATTCGTTCGTTTCTAAAAAAGACCGCGATCAGCTCAGCCCAGAACGGACCGCGACGGGACGGGACCGCGACCGCCTAATGCGTTCTCTCCTTAAGAGTCCTAGAACTCATTCCATAAAACTCTCAGTGCTTTGCTGTGTCTTCGAATTCGATCTTCAAATTGGAAAGACCTTTGTACTTATCCATTAAATTCAGTGCTAGACAGAGTCCTCGAGCTCTCAGTAAATTCAGTGCTCTACAGAGTCCTCGAACTCTCAGTGACTTCAGTGCTATATATAGAATCTCACGTCTACAAAAAGGGTCAGTTGAAACCCGGAACTTTTGAACTATTGCACCTACTCCTAGTAGAGATTGAACTCACCATGTATTGGGTGGATCTTCTGCCAGTCCTTCTTCAGATTCTTCGGATCAGGAGGTAGAACGGAAACCGCCGTACGCCTATTCGATCGCCGCATTCTCGGATGATGGAGCAGCTGCGGGGTTGCCAGGACAACTCGACAACCGTGAGGGGGCGATTCACTTTCCAACTGTTGATCCTGANAGGGAAATTGGATGTCGACCAAATCAAGTTTTGTTTATTAATACATTATATTATATATCAAAATTAAAATTTCATTAAAAAACTCGATGGGTGAAGGTCGACCTAAGTCGGGATCTTGTACTATGTGTAACAGCTTGAAGTGATATGAATAAACACTTTTATCGCTCACTCTATAGTGGTCACGAACAATGTGTTTTTCATTCCAATATGTTGAATTGCTTAAGAAACATCGTTTCCTTCAAGTTTGTCCTTTGTCCCTCTTTTTTATCTTCTCTAAATTGAATGACTGTGTCTTACTTAAAGCTATTATTTCCTTTGTTGCTTGTTTCAGAAAACTTTACATGAACTTCTGGCCCATAATAGGCGTCCATCCAAAACCCATCTGGAGATTATTGAATTACAAAAGACGTAGTTTTTGTATACTCTCCAAACTACTATTTTTACTTATCAATTTGTAACGGTTTCTTCTATTTGGTACTTCCAATCTTGTTTTCCCGATAATTAAATTGAGATTTCCAATGCAAATACTAAATAAATCCACTTAATATCAATAAAAAAGTTAAATGTTGTTATTTGTGATACTATTTTCAACTCTCATTACTTAGAATTTTTATGTATTTATTGTCCAACAGACAAATGCTTGTTATGGTCAGCCAAATATTTTCGAATAATTCCTGGCCTTCTAACCCTTCGCATACCTAGTTTATCGAAAATTTACAATTTTCTAATATATTGATTAAGTTCTTTAGAATTTTTGCGGCTTCACGGATAACGTTGTCGTCTGTTGGATACGAATATATTTCAGTTTTATGAAGATAATAAAATATAATGTAGACCAGTTTTACTATTTATTATGGGTACCCTTGTACCCCATACAAGGATAAAGTGTGTGTTTTTGTAAATCAATTAAAAAAATTTTTAAAACAAATATATCCGAGTTAATCTAGATTGCTTCTAGTTCAATTACCTATATCTAAGTAATTCTTATATTATTGTGATATGTATATTATTTAGTTGATTTTCTCTAAAAATTAATTAAACTAATTTTATCAGCTGTTCTGTAATTATAAATTGAAAGTAATTTTAGGTCATCACTAGTTAATTTGTCTTTTTAATTTTTGTTTGAAATATGTTAGTCGAATTTTATCTTACAATTAGATTTTTCTTTTTCAAAATTTGTTGCTTATAATATGGTAATCAGTTATTTAGATCTTGAACGTACCTCGAAATAAGTTATTTTTATTGTTGTATTTCAGGGGGGCGACTTGACGTCTGTCTGATAAATTTATTCGTTAGGGTCGTAGCTATGAGTTTTATTTAATTAATTGTTTTAATAAGAAGGTCTTTTCAACGGGCCTTGATTGCAATTATTGTAATCAAATTGATGAACAGTACCATCAGTATAATGTAGTAATCCTAACCTATCCAATTTTCCTGAATTATCAAATTATTTTAGTGGTTCCAAAACAGTTTAAAGCACATTTTAAATTACTATTTTTCCTATAAACTTAACTTCCAATGGCAATAGAAATCCAGGAAAGTCGAAATAATTTCAATAGAGGCGTGTTATAACTACATATATGCAATTTCAAAATCAGGCCAACACGAACCAATACATCGGAACGCCATAGACCATTGTATAGGACAAATATAAGACCATCCAGAGAACTTAATCTCTATATTCAGAGTTTCTTTTGAAGAAAAGAGCCATATGTCTCGAGACATCGAGAAATTATTCAATCGTATCAATGTGGTTTAGCCAGAATATTTAAAACGAAATGTCACGCGAAAGAATAGAGAATTTGTACAAATAATCAATCTAGCAGACGCTGGTAATACCCCTATGGTCCTGATTTAAAAATTAGAATAATTTTCATAGAAATGCTGAGTTTTTCCAGGATAAGTTATAAATATATAAAAGATGTAATCTCAAAAACTCAGTACAGCTTTTTACAACATATGGCGGTATACTATCATTCCGTGCGGACAGCTAACAATTTTCTTTTAATACCATATTATCACTTTCAGTTAGAAAACTACACAGTATATTCTGAAAAGAGTTAAGTACCCGAAATGTTTAAATTATACAGGGTGTCCCGAAATTAGGGGATAATATTTCTACAGTGTATTCTATGTTGAAAAAGATTACTTTTTCTGTATATAAACGTGGGTCCAAAAATTCATCCTAAGCAAGTTATAGCCACTTAAAGGGGCCACTCTGATGATGGTTTTTTTCTAAATAACTTCGAAACCAGTTGAGATAAATTTATGAAATTTGGTAACTAGCTTAACTCTTACGTGCTTAGTCCGCTACTAAATCGAAATTTACAAATTTGCAACACATACATTCCAACAGTGGGGGGGAGGGGGGCAAAATGTACCAAAACCTTTTTTACTTTGACTTTTTTTACTTTTGACTGAAAACGATAAAATTTCTGAGTTTTTTAATAAAAAGAGGTACTCTTTATCCATATTGGTAGAATGTTCCATTTTTGTGTAAAATCCGTTTAAAAATAATGTTACGTGTTAATCACCGGGAATCGAAACTGTCAATATTTTGTATCGTAGCGGGTTGTGAAGTACAAAAACGCGTTTGGCGTCATTTGCATTGACAGTTCAGTTATTTACTTTCTATCACGCGCGCTCGCTATGGGACCTATAGTGTAGGGGGTTAGGTGCACGGAAAGTGCTAGATAGTACAACACCGTGATGTTATTTTCATAGCGCAACTCTCCAGCGTTGCGCTATGAATATAACATCACGCTGTTGTACTATCTAGCACTTGCCGTGCACCTAACCCCCTATGCTATAGGTCCCATAACGACTCGCACTTGTGATAGAAAATAGTATGTGCAACTCGTTCGGAAAAGTTGCCATAGCGTCACTTGGGCGCTTTCCGCACTCGCTTCGCTCGTGCGTCAACTGCGTCCGCGTGGCGCTATTGGCAACTTTTCCCCACTCGTTACACAATGTACTATAC